>NC_050593.1:26236803-26369303 GCF_013368585.1 Megalops cyprinoides
AAGAATGCCCTGCTAGGCAAAAAGAAGGCCAACTCCCTGATCCTGCCCCCAAATTGCTCCCAGCCTTTTTACGTCACCTCCCTGCCCGATGACAAGTGAGTACACCCTCCCCCACTCGTCCCGCCCCAAAGCCCTGACCATGCCACTAACCCTATCTTAACCTGCCCCTGTGTCCCTATTGCCAAACTCCAGCCAAAATCTGCTGCTGCACTCTGACTCCATTGCCTGTCATTACCAGTCTCCAACACATCCAGTCCTTGACATCTTTCCTGTTCAGCCCACAGCGTGGTAAAATTGATGGGGCTCCCATCTCATCATAGGGGATGTAGTTATTAGGATAGACGAATAAAGAACATCACGAGTAAACAATATCATGATAGAGGAAAGCATACAGAATCATAGCAACATATCACAGTACAGTACATATCACAGTACAGTGTTGTTTACTTTGTGTAAAAACTACAGATAAAATTTCATATAAACAGGCGTGTACAATACATTTGCCAGTAATACATATTTGCTAAGCAATCAGGGCAAATACCAGCCAACTGATTATAGCTTTCTGTGTACTGAAATAAAACCCTTACAAAGGTGAACTTTTCTGCTGTGATTCAAGGGAACTTCATCAGAATTTTGTGAGCTGAAAAACAACTCATATTTTCAGTGTGAATAGTAGCTTTTTAGCTTGTTTGCGCTGAAGAAACATCAGATATTACATATTAGTTACATCGTCTCTGCGATTCAACAGGGACGTAACAAGCAAAGATTAGACTTAATAGACCTGTAATCCTCACTTTCATAGCCATATTATCCCCCATGTTTCCTCCTGTCTCAGTAATGTCATCACAGCTGTTTGCAGTGATCTCATTGCTCTTGTTCCCTTCTCTCTCTCAGTGTTTGAAATTGGTTTTGTTTTGTGATCACACCATTTTATCTGTCAGATCATTGTGTACAGTCTTCAGTGTGGCCTAGCGGAGCGAATCTGATGTGCCATGTTTCTGTTTTCCCTAGAATCCCCAAAGGGTCTTGTCCTGGCTGCTATCTGACAGGATCCCTGGTGGTGTCGAAGAGCGAATTCGGGAAGAAAGCTGTGAGTGGCCTTCCACAGCCCCTCTAAAAGCATGCCTTGTTTAACTGGGCCTCTTTTGCTTAGGGTCCTGCCCTTCCATGCGAATGATCCAGCGGGAAGCAGTGCTTATCTCAAAGTCTGTGTCGTGCGTGTCCGGCTTCCTGGCTCTCTCCTGCTCGTGGCAGAGCTCTGGCTGTCTGTCTGTCTGTCTGTCTGCAATATGGCAGAGCCTCCAGCTTCCTGTCTGTCTGTCTGCTTTGTGGCAGAGCCTCCGGCTGTTTGTCTGCTGTTTTGGAGCACAACTAGATGTTTGTCTGTCTATGTGGCAAAGATTCTAGAACTTCCATCGTTGGCCTTCGGCTGTATGTCTGTCTGCTGTGTGGCAGAGCACCTAGACGTTCTTCTCTAGCTTCCAGCTGTCTGTTCATCTGTGTGTTTAGTCACAAGGTCACTGAGAGGTGAACAGAGGGGCGGATGTCTGTGGTACGACCCCAACAGAACTGCAGTTGCTTTGAAGGTGTAGTCTCTTTCTGTTGGGCTCCTGATAACTTGCATAACTCTGGTCCTGTTAGGACCCGTTTGAGTCATAGCCTGGTCATGGCCTGTTTTAAGTTCTGTTTGGGTCATAGCCTGGTCAGATGCACCCCAAGTCTTAGTGGCACAGACTTTCTGGGGCTTCACGAAGGACAGCTGATGATTGTAGTAATGTGAATCACCTGAGCACAACCAAGTAGGTGTGTCATTATTGCTTTGTTCTCGCTCACTAAGCTGTGACTTTGACATTTTTATGTAAATGGTAACTTCAGTAAAGCCATGAAAAAAGCTCTTTGAGACCACTGAGCTTGATCCTTGTGGCACAGGGGAAAAGTGACACTTCTGAGACTGGGCAGGTGCATTACCGTCCAGCAGCCACCAGGTGGTGATGTCTGAATGGAAATTGTTCTGTATCAGAAGCAAATGTCATTTATGATGTACCTATAAAAAACAGAAAACAACAATATAAAATAATAGAATTGGCTGTAAGGGTGGAGGGGTGGGCTGATGGAGGTGTTCTTAACAAGGATGAAGTTGCTGCTTGCCAAAATGACCCCTATGCTGAGCAGTGCCTGGAGGGAGAGAGGGAAAGAGAGAGGGAAAGAGAGTGTCTGTCCAAGAATGCCTGTTTTCTTACTGTGTGTTATTCTGACCACCAGGGGCAGGCCTCAGCAAAACGGCAAGGAAAGTTTAAAAAGGTACTGGCTGGGCGGGCGGTCTGTGAATGATTATCATCACACACACAATGTGTTCTGCCCCTTTTCCCTTACCCCCGTCCCAGAACAGGGGTCAGGGGTCACGGGGGCCATTTTTTTATTTACACACCTCCTGGCTTCTAGTTAACAAGTTTGTAGCTCTGGATGGGATGTTACCATGTTGCCACAATAACAGGGACACTTGGTGTAAGAGATGAGCATCACTGGCTAGACTGAAAATTAGACTGCATTCACATATTTTGCTCTTTTAACAGAAAAATTTCCCCTGAATGTGAAATGTGTTTAAGGTATTGACGGAATCACAAAGCAAGCCTGGCCTTTAGGTCACAGAGTCACAGAGGAGATTTGGGCTTTGATCTCTGGCACCATTCAGACAGACATTTTGATGGTCAGTGAGAAGCACAGGCAGTAGGGTTTTAGGAGCTGTATAGTGTTATACCGCTGAGAACAGTGTCAATGACAGCAGGTGCTGAAATATTTCATCTTTTGCCATACTACTAGCAGATGGACTTAGCACTCACACCCTGGACAGAATTTCGCTCCACAGCTTCATGTTTTAGAAAATGGAGACAAAATCAGGAGTGCCCTGCAGTGTACCAGCAGCCAGAATTGTACAGTTGAAACTCAATGTATATACAATGACAGGAGAGACCAGGTTTGTAGAAGTTTCAGTTTGAAGGGTGAAGATATGAGTGAGAAGTGTTTATCCCCGTTCAATATAAGCCCACTGGCGTGTAAGAGAGAGGGTAATACTCAGAGTAGAAAACAGTGATGCGGGACATCGGATCTCACCACAATCTCACCAAATTAAATGTGGAAAAAGGCAGATGCCGCGTTCCAAAATGCAGCTATAAAACGAATTCAATTCAAACGTAGAGAGCAGGTGGGGCAGGGTAGCTCCCCAACCAGTGACTTACTGAACTTTACATACATTTCCTGTTCTAACCTTGGTGTCAGAAAGCTTACTCCCACATTGTAGAAAGCTGTCAGAAGGCATTTGCCATCGCTCTGTGCAGTAGCCTTTCAGTTTGTCAGGTAATCAGTGATCGCAGTGTATATTTATAGCTTGCCTTACATTGTCTGCTCAACACTTGTGTGTATCTCCTGCTGGCTTCTTAAAGTACGTGTTTGCATAGGCTAAGCAAGATATGTAGTGTTAGCTAATGTACGTTGGTAGCGAGACATCTTACCTGCACTTGAGCATTGTTTTTTTGTATGTAACCGTGCTGTTAAGGTTTGTTCAAGTTAAAGAATGGTTATTCAGATTTCACCTGCTTTAACAAAAGCTGATGGCTGTGTCACTGACATTCATTTTAGGCAATAGATACTTTAACTGCGCATAAATCACTTTCCCTTACTATATTCAAAGTTACACACTTAGGTAGATAGTTTGAACTCTGAATGAGAACTTTCAGCTGTTTGTTTAAGGAGAACAAATAAATATAGGCAGTGACTTCCTACTTTGTCCCACCTCACTGTATGTGCTTGTGACAACATACAGAGAGATGGGACTTTAACTGTATTCATTTTGTCTGTCTGAGTGGCGCCTAAAAGTTACAGGGGCGAGCTGGGATTGGGTCTGTGAGTTACAGAAGGGGGTTGGCTTGGTGGGTAATAGTTACAGAAGGGTTGGGTTATAGTGTAATAATTTTAGAAGGCAGTTGGGTTGGATTGTAACAGTTACTGAATGGGGTTGGGGCAGAGTTTAACAGAGATGAACTGGCTCTAGGCCTGTATAGCCTCTTCAGAAGAGGGTTGTGTTGTCAGGGGTCACTCCAGTTGTGTTCACGCACAGACATTTACAGTTTGGCCAATGCTGTCTTATCTGTGACGAGTGTGCCAGGTGGGAATGTCCTTCTCAGGTTCTCTCAGGGTTGTTGCCAAGATGTACGAAGGAAGTTCTTTGGGCTGTGAGGCTGTGGGTGCTCATGGGTAGTGTAGTCCTGGGGTGTGTATGGCTCATGAAGACTGTGTGTATGTCTATGTCTCCCATTCAGGATGTTGTGCCTATCTTCTACCACTTGATTCCTGCACCCAATAAGCCCAAGAATGGGGGGAAGGAGAAGGACAAGGATGGAGAGAAGGAGAAAGATGTTAAAGAGGAGTTTGCTGATGCTCTGAGAGACCTCAAAATTCAGTGGATGACAAAGTGAGTCTCAAGAGTGTTGCAGGCCTTGTACTCTCAATTGTTGCAAATTCGATACATCATGTTTTTCCATTATAACCTTTCTTTTTGATGTTCTCTCTTCTCTTACACATATCTTTTATTGGTTTGAGGTTCTGAGCCAAGGTCACATGGCATAGAGATTAACAAAGTACTGTCCGATACTGACTTTTATGTCTCCATTTATCCCTAAAATGATACCCTTTTTAGGTGACATAAGATATGATTCAACATACTCAGAGACTTTACCAAGCCAGTAATGTATTAGTACCACTGTAGATGCATGGTCTCTATTGTAGACTGAGGTTTTCTACCTCCCTCTGATATTGTAGTCACTCTTTCAGTATGCTGCTGGCTCTGTGTTTTAACAGACTGAACGCACAGCGATGGGTGCTTTTTGCCTCCAGACATTCAGTCTTTTTAGAGGTTGTTCAAGGTGAAGTTAATGTACTATTCTCTGGCTAATCTATTTTTTCCTGTACATCTTCCTATTGAATATATTATACTTGCATTGTAAAACACAAACTCATGTGTGACTTTATCAATTACATCAATTCCACAGAGCCCAATCTTAATCTTACTGATGGCAATAACAATATTTTCAGAATTAGTTTATCTTTAGACTCCTTACATAAGGGGAGACAGCAGAGTAGCTATTTTTTTTAATGGCTTTATCCTGCACTGATTTAACACCACGCTTCCCTGTCACCTTTATTATTTGTGGAGGTGCTGTTGTGCTATTGGGATGTTTCTACTCTTTCCACTGATGATCAGAAAAATATAATTGAAAGTATTCTATTTTATTTTAGAAGCTGCATTTAACTATGTCAAACATGTATACTGCTACACACTGGCTAAAGACATTTAAACAAAAGATGACCTGGAAGAACAGATGAAAGATAAAGAATTGTTTCAGTTTATGAATAAATCCAAGTTTATCAAAGTCAGTATACATGGGGAAGGTATACCCTGTCCCTAACACTGTGGCCAGTTATCTGTCTTTATTCCTTCGCTCTCTTGCTTTCTCTGACTGTCACTCTGTTCTTCTCTCCCCAGGATAGACACCAGTGCTCTGTATGATGAACTGAAAGAGAACTACTCCTCCCACCTGCCTCTGCATGTAACACGGCTACACCAGCTAGACTCTGAGAAGGTACACACAGAGACAGACTGCAGCTGCTCAGCCAGCTGACCAAACGCTGTTCAGTCTCTGGATTGGCTCATCATTGATTGGTTGACCAGAAGTTGACTTCAGTTGATCAGCTAGCTGACTGATTGGTCAGAAGTAGACTTCACCTCATTGGTCTGCTGATGAGTGACTCCTCGTTATTGGTCCTGGTGTTTGCTGCAGGAAAGGCTCAAGCGCCTGGGTGAGATTGTGGCAGCGGCAGACATTGTGATCTCTCACATCGACCAGACTGCCCTTGCTGTATACCTTTCCATGAAGACTGACCCCCGGCCAGACGCGGCCACCATAAAGAGGTAATCTGGGTCAGACTTAGGGTCGTGGTGTAGTGTTTTCCAGTGCTATGTGTTGCAGTGATACAGTGAGGCAGAAGTCCTCTGAGTGGATTAGGGTCACCGGTCAGAGTTCAGCATTTGACCCCGCGTCCTGTGTTGCAGTGTCATGGTGAGGCAGAAGTCCTCTGAGTGGATTAGGGTCACAGGTCAGAGTTCAGCATTTGACCCCGCGTCCTGTGTTGCAGTGTCATGGTGAGGCAGAAGTCCTCTGAGTGGATTAGGGTCACAGGTCAGAGTTCAGCATTTGACCCCACGTCCTGTGTTGAAGTGTCATGGTGAGGCAGAAGTCCTCTGAGTGGATTAGGGTCACAGGTCAGAGTTCAGCATTTGACCCCATGTCCTGTGTTGCAGTGATATGGAGAAGCAGAAGTCCTCCCTGCTGGATGCTCTCTGCAGAAAGGGCAGCGCTCTGGCCGACCAGCTCCTCCAGCCGCCCCCGCAAGACGGGGCGATCGCCAGTGAGGTGGGCAGCTCTGATGACGACCCAGAGGGCGTGGCCAAGACTCTGACAGACACCTTCTGGGAGGTGCAGAAGTGGGCAGAGCTCACGGATTCTAAGGTGGGTAGCACATTAGAGAGTAGGGTTTACAGAACACAGCAGAGACGGAATGTCATCACTAAGTAAGAATATTAATTCATATAAATTATTTGATCAATTAATTTCAACTGCTCTGTGTTTCATAGGTTTTAACATTTTCTTACAAACATGCATTAGTCAATAAAATGCATGGAAGGGCCCTGAAATATGCATCCAAGGTTGTAGAAGACAAACCCAGCAAAGAGAACTGGAAAAACTGCCTCCAGGTAAGAGCTCACCTTCACGTTGCAGGTTCTGGACATCATGGTTAACAATCCTCTGTAAGCCTCCAGCCCGCTTTTAAGACCTCAAAGCACATTTTACCCATGAAAAAGGATCTAAGAGTCCTTTCATTTTTGGCTTTCAGCCTCAGTCCTATCACCCTCTGATGTATCACTTAGGTGTGAAAAATTATCCTGGATTTAAATTTAAGTGCTGTCCATTATCTCCTGAGGAGATGTGTGAGCTGTGGTGTCTCTATTGACATACAATGCCCAATATGCAAATATACTACTCCATACCATACCACATAGCATGATCATATCCATTCTAAACACCCATGGTATGTACACACTAACCTTTACAGACCCATAGATAGAATGCGGTCCCTCTGAAGACCCATAGCAAAGAAATAACACATGTAGTAAACACATACCTCAACTCCATGTTGTAAGTCCCAGAACTCTGATGGAATGTTGTTACACTTTAGTTGTCTTTCTTGATTGGGAGCAGTTGCAGTATTGGTGTAAGTCATTCTCATTGTGCTGCGGACCTTGCTAGAGACCTAAGAACTGATATGGTGTGTAGCTTGTGCTGGAATATGTAGTGAGGATGTGTGTTATTTCTGCTGTTCATACCGTCCTCTTTGATGATTTTCAGCTGATGAAGGCTCTGGGCTGGACACACTGCTCATCCTTTGCTGAGAACTGGCTCCCGGTCATGTACCCCACAGACTACACGCCCTTCTGAGTGGAGGAACCCCCCCCCAGGGCAATGCAGTACACACACAGACAAGCAAACAATGCAGCACAACACAGTACAAGTACTGCACAACACAGCGTCACACACACCTCATTGATCAAACACGACACAGCACAACACATCAGTAACCCAAACCTCAGCCCAGGACAGCTCAAAGCAACACCAAAAAAAAAAACACAGCATAGAAGCGACGCATCAGACCGCAGCGTAATCTGTCACATATAACAGTCTATAACAACACAAGCGAACCTGTTGAAGAGAGCGCAGTGCCGTTTGATTCTGGAGTCAGCCCCACAAAATCGAGAGGCGAAAAATAAAGTCTCCCGCCCCAAGAGCTTGAGGCTCCCTTAACCCCCAGTCTTGTGATGTCATCCCAGGATCACACATGGATGCATTGATCTGTTAGGTCTGATAACAGTCCAGAGCCCCACACCGATACATTGATCTATTATTCCTGAGCTCAGTATAAAGTAAAACACACACACAAACACACACATATGCACAAGCAAGTACACATGCACCCACACACACACACAGGCCCTTTACTTGGTGGCTCTTTAACAGTGTTTGACGATCTCCTGTCTGCCTGGGTGCATCCAGGTGCTAAAGGCCTAGCCATCTCAAAGCACCACTGATCACTCAGTGTGACATTGTACCATCTGGGTCCTTCACATACTTCTGCTCTGTGACTGAAAAAGCCAAACTACCCTCGGCTCTTTATTTTATATATACTGGCCTCTCTTAAGTCTACTTCTAATAAGACACAAGCAAACGGCAACCCCATTTCCTGAGGACCTCACTAAGAGCCAGCTATTACCTGTGTAGAAATGTACAAACATGCATTGTTACACTTAATAATTATTAAGGGGCAACATATCTGATATTTTCTCCTCATATATCTAAGTGACATGTTTAAAGGAGTGACTCATGTTTGGAAGTAAATGGCTTTTTTTCTTTTAAATTCAGTTGAAAATTAAATTGGCTTTTTTCATCAGGACAGCATAAAAATGGCCAAGTTCATGTTGATTTTAGTGAGCATGGAATTGCCCAATGTTTTTATTGGCCTGTTACTTGTTTTTTTTGTCCAGTATTGAGTACGTAAACACAACTGTTTTGCCAAAAATATCACTTTTTGGTTTATAAGGGAATGTGTGTTTTTTTAAAAAAAATTCCTGAATGATGGTGGGGATTCTGAAGAGATGGATGAGGCAGTGGTCAGCCCGGCTTGGAGCTATACAATTATGTGATTGCTGACGCAAAGTTTGTAAGTATGGGCTCTTAGGACTCCAGTAGTTTTGTTGTCTTGTTAAACTGATCGTAAGATTAGAGTTACTGGAATGGTACTGCTTATTCAGAGCATGGATTGGAATAGGTCAAGAGCGAGAGTGATGTTAGGATAGGACAAAATCTTTGTATTCAAATGTAATTTTATGGAAGTTATGAAAGAATTTAATGATAGATCTTGAGATAGCTCCGCCCTTTCTGTACGTCCATTTTAAAGCCCATAATGGATATAGTCTTATGCAAATCACAGGGGGCTTTGGGCCTGTCTGACGGTTCTCCTGTCTCTACTTTGGTCCATCCATTTGGAATCCCTTTGCCAAGTTGGCAGCAGTTCCCTGCCTGAAGGCCTTGAATGGTCCGTTCGCATATACGAAGCCTCTCGTGTTCAGTGTATTATTTAGACTGATGGTCTGGATTCAGCTGTCCCCTCAGCATCAGTGAACATACTTAAAATGGCCTTAACCTCTCAGCTGTGGTGCACACGACCATTTCTGATTGGAGCCTGAAGTCCAGCTCATATCACAAATGTATTGTGTTAGTTAGTTTTAGATGTTGTATTTATGGACTCCTTTTATTTATAAAGAAAACAAACAGTTAAAGCCAATATTTATAAGGAACATTTTGATTATTTTATAACCATTATCCCTCAACAACATAAGAAAACTACAAACAAGCTATTTTGTCACAGTAAATGTATACAATTGTCATAAATAGGAATTCTGAATAAAATTATTTGAAAATCAGAAGGTTGTGTTATTTTGCGTTTTGTGACAGTTCTTTGAGTGGATGGGATAGTTAATTAGTAACTTGTGAGAGAGTGTTGAGACATGCATATACCTGTAAGCATATGCAGGGGAGAGTATGGGGGTATGAAAACATGATGCTTTAATGAATTAAGCTGTTAAATGGAGCAAGGTAGTGTGCTTTTTCTGATTTGAATGAAGAGACTCAAGTAACGGCTCTGGTAATAAGTAGCTTGAAGAGAGAGTTATCTGACAAACCACCCACCCAGCTATCTCAAATTATGTTGACAAGGTAGCAGGCTCGATTTCTTCCTGCAGACGTAGTGAGCCTGACAGCCACTGGCTGTAAATCGGCTGTATTAATTTGCTAAATGGAGGCTATGTTGTGGAATAGTCTGCTACTCTGCTACAGTATCTCGGTTAACCCCTCTGATAAAGCACATATAAACACAGAAAATCATTACTGCATCAGAGCATCTTTTGGTTACTGTGTTAAATGATTGAAAATCTGACAAAATCTCAATGAGGGAAAAATAAAAGTTGAATTAGTGAACACTGTCACAATTTATGGAACACATGGGAGAGTGATCTTAAGCAGATGTAATTACTCATGCAGTCTCCACACCAGACACATCAACTGAGGCTCTAGGCTTTCCTTTTTTATGTTTTCTGCATAATAACAAAATCTGTTCTGCACAGATGAATCACCCCACTCCTGTTCAACACTTAAAATTTTAAAACTTAAGATTGCAAGCACTGTCACGCTGTGTGAGCGACTTATTCCTCATTTAACTTTTCTTTTTAGTGTTGACACAAATTGTCCTTCATATATCATGATCTATAGCTTTTAAACCAAGTATTTAAAATACGTACAAAGTAAAATTTCAAGGCATGTTACAGTACTTCACTGGAGAGAGAGAAAGAAAATAGCTGTTACATGTGTGGGTGTGAGTGGGGATATTTTGTTACCCTGCGTTTGAGGGAATTGTGCAGATTCTGCAGGTTATTTTTGTCTATCTCTCTGGGTTGCAGCACTTCAGACCTGACCTGTGACTGTCATGTGTCCCTGGTTGGAGCCTGTTATGCATGTCTGTGTCATGCTGACGATTCCTCTTGGAGGTTTCTGCAGTGCAAATTATTTGTGACAGCAAAGACGCAAGGCCAGAGGAGTGAGGTTACTAACTGGACCAATACAGCATGGTATTTGCCAAGATCTATGCAGAGATCTGTGTGAGACATGCTTACAGACCCCACGTGTCCTATCTTGAATGTATTTACATCTGTCCTGTTGTGAAATTAGGCCATTTAAATGAAAAACATTCCTGTTGCTGAAGAGAGATCCATATGGATCAACAACCATTCCTTTGTTCATTAATTAATTGAGGTTGATGAGATGAGATGCCCTCTCACTGTAGAGTGTTAATGATAATGATACTGAGATCATGAGATAATGTGTTGGAAGAGTCTCCCCTCCCCTCAGTGGATTGAGCTATTAGCCATCAGATCTGAGACACACCTGTTTTGACTACCCCCCGTCTCCCAGGATTTGGGTCTGTTCAACACCCAACACCCAAAATCTGATCTCTTTGGAGCGTTCTGACATCATTTAAAATAAATCCTTCAGAAAATTGTTAATACAGTCACTACCTATGTGGTTATATGTGTGAAATGTGATTATTTCCAATTATTTCATTATTATGCCTTTGCCAGAGCGCTCTTCAGAGACACTGCCATGTGCTTATGAACAAGGAACACAGGGATAGTCAATGTACTGTAGGGAGTGTGAAAAGTTAAACTATTTACATTATTACACTATTGTCATTTAGTAGAAACTCTTACCCAGAACAACTCACATAGGTTGCAGTTTTATCCATTTATACAGCTGGATATTTACTGAGGCAATTGTCAGTTAAATACCTTGCCCAAGGACGAAAACAGCAGTGCCCCAGCAGGGAATCAAATCAGCAACTTTTGACTTATGACTATGCCACACTGCTGCCTGTTTAAAGCTAGATTTGCCCAGGACACAAGGATTAAGACACCTACCCCTGATAAATGCCATGTGATAATGGTTATGTTCGTGCAATTTACAGAATGAACACTGCACAATTTGCCAAGTTTACTATTTTGCAAATTCATGCACATAATCAAAATGAAAAAACACAGCAACAACAACAGCAACAAAACAGTTCATTCATGTATAAATCTGTAGGAAAATCAATGTATAATGCACACAAAAATAAAATGTATAGCACAACAAAGTGAAAAGTTTCTATGTGCAAACAATTTTTCTGTAAAATGTGGTGACCATCTGCCCTAAAGACAGATGACAAATTTGTAATTTTTTCAAAGCTGTGATTGAAAGGGTTCGGAGTTATTAAAATACATTTTGGCCCACAGGAACGTTATAGATGCATACCGGCATTTAACATTCTGTATGAGGTTTTCAATGATGTATAAGGTTATTAAAAGAGAGAAAATGGATATTTGTCTTTTTGCTTCAGGTCTAAGTTCCTTATGTAATGTATATGTAAACCCAAGTAATAACATTTCTTCAATTTTTAAGCATGAATCCAATATCATAATCACATATATCACAAAATTGCCTTTCATTGAAAACAAAATGCTTACAAAAAATAAATTCCTTTCTGATCTACTTCTTTCAGTGAAACTAGTCAAGGATGTATAATAAATCTATTACAAAATATGTACTTAAAATAGTGTCATATAGTACCCTATCATTTTAATATTACATTACATGACAATTACATTATCCCCTTTTTAAAGGTAATTCAGTTGTAAATCAAATGACAAACAGAAAATGTCCCAAAATAAAATAAATGTGATTTAAAATTGATAGTCTTTTGTTATTATTGTGAAGACAACAATGAAGAAAACATACATACATTTTCAAGAATCTCACTTCAAGAATTATGATAGAGTTATATTTGGTAAACATATAATATGAAAATCCAGAGCAAAGAAATAACAAAATATATAATAAGACAGAATGAATGTCAATGTTTTGTTGTTAGTCTCTAAATTCTTAACTGAAATACAGAATGGGGCCTCTGTTCATACCATACATAGTAATGGAGGCAAACTCATTGTCATTTGAAAGAATTTGATGTACGTCATACATTTACTTGTTTTTCAGTAGTTGTTTTTTGCACATGAATGCATATATCTAAATCGTGGAATGTATAATTTATACAATTTATCATTAAAGCATTGGAAATGAATCATGGTTTAAACATTTTTTTCATTCTCTGCTTGATAATGGAACTGATAAATGCATGACATTTGTGTTTAAATGATTTTTAAAAACTCCATATTCAAGTAAAAATACATGAACATTCATGAAAAAAATACATTCATTTAGACATACATATCAAATAAGTATAAAAAGACATAATGTACATGTGTACACACCAAAATAAATGTGTCACATCTACCCATATCCTGCCCACATCATTTAATCAGAGATGATCATCTTCATTGTAGGCCATCATCTAGTCTTTGCATGTGGCCATGAATATCTTGATCTCCTCCTTTGGCAGCTCGGCCAGCAGTGTGGTGTGGAAGGTGTTCATGAAGCTGCTGGTGAAGCGAAGGTCGGACTGGAAGCGGATCTTGTTGGCCCAGAGAAGGGTGGTGCCGGGCTGGCAGAAGTGGCGCATGGTGACGAGCAGCTCATCAAGGAAATCGTGATGGTAGACCACGTCAGCGGCCAGCACGTAGTCGTAACGGTACACCGAGCGGGGGTAGGTACGCTCCAGGTCATCCTCCCAGCACAGTGCTGCCACCTGAGGGGTGTACCTGCAGCGCCCCCTGGTGTTACGCATCAGGTTACATTTCAGGTTCCCCAGGACGTCCGGCACGTCTGTGGCAGTGACCCATGCCCCTGGGGACCCCATAATGCAACTCATTACACTTACAGCCATTGTTACCATAATAATTTACAGTTCCCTTCACCTATGGAACTTCTCACACATTCTAACATCACAATGACCCAAGACATTTTGTAACAAGTGGAAGCACATGGTGTTGACATAGAATAACCTAGAATAATCCATTACACTTACAATCTGCACACATCCTGCTACTCCAACAGTCATTTACAACATTAGCCAAAATGTGCCATAATGACTAAGATATACTTCATTATGTGAAAAGGACAAGTAGCATGCCTAACAGGTAGAATCATCCAGCTCTACAGGCAGCTTGCCTTATCCCACAGAGTGGTCTTTAATTAGAAGGAATTGCAGACTGGTATACAGACAGGTGTAGCAGACTTACCCAGCAGACTGGCCACAATGGACAACAGGCCTGTCCCTGCCCCGATCTCCAACACTGCCTTGTCCATTAGATCAAACTGCTGATGATTATTTTCCAGGAAATGGCACAAGGCCACTGCCTAAACACACACACACACACACACACACACACACACACACACACAGCCTTTGTTACCATCATCACAGTAATCAGTATCAGCATCACAAGTTTCACCATTACAACAATTTTGCTAAATTTTAATTCTTCTTGAATATTGCCATTCCAGTTGTACTTCCACAGAAATGAAATAAGAATATACAGACAGTTGGTTCCAAATCATCTCCAGTGTCACCAGTACAAAACATTAAGGGGAAATTGCCAGTAATGCCATCTCAATCTGCCAATCTCTTACTGAGGAAAGCTGTAATGTATGTATGTCTGTACACATGTAAGTGGCTTGAGTTCAGACGGGGTTTGAAGAGGGGTGAAGTATCACAGGTGCCATATTTACTGAGTGTCAGAAACCCCTGAACAGTAACACAAGCAACTTCATCATGTCATCGTTTCTCTCAGCAGCAGAACTCACCGCTGGCCAGATGATGGCACCGTAAGAGTCAAGGGCCTCACGGATGTTGATGTCGTGGCCAGCGAAATAATGTTGCTCTTTGGCTAAGGCAGAGTAGACTTTGGGTTCCCATGTTCTGGTCTTTTCTGGGTGTCCACTGTGCTCTTTATTATCCGACTCTGCTGTATGTGGGAAGAGCACATGAGGACCACAACAAACTTTTTCTTCTGTGTTCTACTCATGACCATTACATGTTCAGGCTCTCCTCAATGGTTCACATCAAGACCTCGGCAGCATGGTTCAGCATGGGAGAAACACACCACAACTAAGGCCTTTAAGGCCAACTAGTGATGGGGAGGGAAAGGGGTGGGGTTGACTAGGATGACATGGTGTTGCGTAATCTATACTAATTTTTAAAATTGCTACAGAAATGTGCTGAATTAGAGGATTAGAGCAGGTATGTAAATAAGAACAGCTGAGGATTTAAAAGGATTTGATGTGTTTTCCTGAGAGTGATACAATCTGTAATGAGGGACTTGCCTTCCTCTGTGTCTCCTGGAGCATTATCTGGTTTTCCATCTTCATCTTCCTCCACATCTGCTTCATCTTCATCCTTCTCTGCTTCTTTCACCTCTGCTTCCATCACCGGGTCTGCTTTCTCTTCCACCTCTCTCACTGTACGCATGGTATCTTCCACCTCTCCCACTGTACACATGGTATCTTCCACCTCTCCCACTGTATGCATGGTCTCTTCCACCTCTCCCACTTTACGCATGGTATCTTCCACCTCTCCCACTGTACTCATGGTATCTTCCACCTCTCCCACTGTATGCATGGTCTCTTCCCCCTCTCCCGTTGTATGCATGGTCTCTTCCACCTCTCCCACTGTACACATGCTGTCTTGTCCTGGTCTTCCTCGAATAAGAGCTTTTTTATCTAAAGGGACTTCCTGGTTAAATGAAGGAAATAATAAATAAATACAACCAAAACAGCCCAGATTTTAGTTTTCATTTTCAGTTCCCTGAATCCCTGAGTTTAATTCAGTATCACTCAGGAATTAATGTAATGTACTGCTTGTGACACAGTGGTACAGTGACTGTGTGCGTGTGTGTGTGTGTGTGTGTGTGTGCATGCGTGTGCATGTGTGATGTGATGCAGCGTGTGCAGAGAGTGTGATTGTGTCCTGGTTAACAGCGGTGAGAAGGCCTGGAATGGTGGACATGCTTGCCCTAACATTATAGTCTCACTGATTGCAGACGTGACAATCTCACAGAAATCACCACACTGAGACGTTTCATCAGGTGTCCATCTTTGAGACTGTTTTCATAATTCATAATATTTAAAGCAACTTATAATCTTGTCTTGAAGAGAATCCTCCTGCTTGGCCCACCATCCCCAAGTGTCCCTAGGGTCTAAGATTTTTGACTAGGTTGGGGTGACCTGGGGCCCAGCAAACAGAAACGTAATGCTTATTTATAACCTGTTGACTTCAACACAGACCTGGGCTTGGCAAAACACCCTCTGGGCTGTCACACTGCATGCCAGACTGCCCATTTTGTGCATGTGTGTGCTTTCACAACACCGCAGGAGAGCTGACAGCATGTAAATCCCGGGGGGGCAGTGTAGCACAGTGGTAAAGAGCAGGCCTCATAGCCAAAAGGTTGCTGGTTCGATTTCCTCCTGGAGCACTGCTGTTGTACCCTTGGGCAAGGTACTTTACTCATAATTGCCTCAGTAAATATCCAGTTGTATAAATGGGTAACATAAAAAAATGTAACCTATATAAGTCACTCTGGATAAGAGTGTTTGCTAAAGGCCAATAATGTAATGTAATGTCTAATGGGAGGCATTAAACTTCCCACACAGGATATCCACTGTACAGAAACCCTCTGTTTAGGTGGGGTTTGAGTTTGAATTCTTTCTGAAAAGAGACATTTTTCATCAGCAATAATATCAGTAAAAGGGATTATTTCACCCCATTTAATTTGTTGCCAATTGAACTGAATTTCATCTTTGTGCTTCTCTTACTCACTTCTACAAGTTGCTCTAAACCTTCCCTAAATATGTCACCTGTAGTAAACATTTTCTGTTTATTTAAACTGCTCTAAACATTTCCTGTGTATTTTACCTGCATTTAACCTTTCTTACATAATCACCTATGCTGGACTTTTCCTTTAATATTTCACCTGTACTCAGCTTTACCTGTGATTCTTCACAGGACTGAACCTTCCCTGCATATTTCACCTCAAATGAACTTGTGTATTTCACTTGAGCCAAGCCGATACTGAACTCAATCTGAGAATAACTGCATCCAAATGTCCTAATTGAGGCAGTGGATTATCCATCTGCTGAGGATCTTCTGCAGCCTGATCCTCCCCAGGTGCTGCTCTTCTGGTTGCCGCATGCTGCCCGGCTCCTCCATGGGTTCGATAATCTCACATAGGCTCTGTGGCCGCGGTGGCCAAGCGCTATACTCGCCAACTAAAGCAAACAGAATCCCCCAAGCAGCCCAGACCGGCCTCTCCCCAGCCCCCAGCGACTCTGACAGACGCATACTAGGATTACCCTCTACCCGACGCAGATAGCCCCTCCAGTCCACAGATGTTCTCTGCATTATCTAGCTACCCCCCTGGCCCCAACCCCCCCCCCCCCCCCCCACACACAAACCCCCCGCATTTGGAGAATCTCCAGGTATGCCCCTCATTATCTAGTAACCCACCCCTAGATACCCCTGCATGTTCTGAAAGGCTGCAGTTACCCCTTTTAAAGAGGAAAAATGAATTGTCATCTCCTACTCTAACCAGTCCTCCAGCCTTCTGTTCATTAATTAAACTATAATAACTATAACCTACCCATTATAAAGTAGTTAGATACTTTCCCATGCAACTGATAACATCCAGGCAATATCACAGTTACAGTTTTGCCTTCTAAATGAAAGAAGGCATAATAACCCCAATGTCTGTTAGAGAATCAATTGTCACCCAACATGTGAAACAAGTAATCAGCCATGCAACCCTGTGCAAATACACAAAGCCCTATTCTAGCCCTATCTGTCTCTGTTTCAGACATCAAATATATGTATCTGCACCAGCACACGTATAGTCATTACCTGTTCCAGTCCTGTGTCTTTCTGTGGCGGTGCGTCGTGTCTGCAACTCAGATGATCTTGCTCCTGAGTTTATAGAATAGCAGCATCCTGGTGGACACTCCCATCCTCATGCACTGACCTCAGCTATATTTAGAGAAAAATTTAAAATCACCACAATGACAGACAGAGAGAGAGATTGAGCATGGGGAAAGAAGAGATGGAATGAGAGAGGGTGAGAGAGGGAGGGAGGAGAAAAGCATGGTAGCGGGAGCAAGTGGGAGAAAGAGAGAGAGAGAGAGAGAGCACTCCAGGCCAGAGCATGCTCCAGCTAGTAAACTTATTGCACACATTCACTGCATAGTCACAGCCCAGACTCCAGCCTGAACCCTGCAAATTGCCTCTACAGAGGGACAGGCACACAGGAAGACAGAATGAAGAGCAAATCTTTGACTGTGTCCTATCCCCAGCTATACACATTAATCTAAGGAGAAATGAAACTCAGTTCACTTCTTACCACAATACTGCGCCACTAACCAGATGGATGCAATGGAGCTGAGTTAGGTTATATGACAGAGTAGGGAGATGAGATGTGGAGTCAGGTGTGTGAAGTCAGGTACGGACAATGAAGAGAAAAGTGTGGATAATGAAAGCACTCTTTCTGTTGTTCTTCAGCACCTGCCTTTTCAGATGATGATAACAGGAGGTAAACAGTCTTGCTTAGAATGAAAGGCTGGACAATACGTTTCGTGCAGGTGAAACCCAGGCATCGTTGTTGGCACTCGACATCTCAGCATTTGGCATAGGCTTCGATAATTCTGGCACAAACTCTGAGCAAGTTGATTACCCTTATATGGGGTCCCTCTGGAAATGGGGGCAATGAAACATCTGTCTGTCTTTCTGTCTCTCTCTCTGTCTCTCACTCACACACACTCACACACACACACACACACACACACACACACACACGCACACACACACACACACCCTCACTTGCTGAATTGCCTCAATTCAATTGACTGATTGACTGAATACAGATAGAAAAGTACCCACATGAAGAACAGTTAAAAATATCTACATCTGAAACATTTATAATGCCGAAATGATGAAATGATGACCACTTATGTTTCCAATCCCTTTTGTAGGCCTGTAACAGTGCATGCCTTGTGTGGAATTGTGATTTCTCCTCCCATGAATACAAGAAATTCTGCAGACTCTGGCAGCCTGGGCCCTGAGTCTTACACTCCGGCAGGAGGAATGCTGGTTATGACTCCTATCTAGTGTCACTGTGTGCCATCAACACCGTAGACGTCCCTCGGCTGTTGGCTCTTTGGTATGTCGATGGCTGAGAGCCCAGGGGGTGAATTCAATATCTGCAATATTTCAGAATGTTGTGAATTTTGCGCTCATGACGCAGCAGTGAACTGGTATGAATCACTCAAAACTATTTGTAACACTATTCAGAGGTTGGTATGTCAAAATAACGAAGTTGCTCAGCTTGGTGTAAACAAAAATAAAACAATAAACTCTGGATGACATTGGCAAAGCTTTGTAATTGTAACTACTGAGCTACGTATTTTATAGCAGTGGGAAACATTTACTATTTCTATGTATAGTTCGTGTATAGAGTTGTTTTACATTTCAAACTAAATGTTAGCTGTAATGGCAGCTCATATATTATTTCTTTTAGTTGTTGAAATTGCAAATTAAGATTCGGGAGAACTTTCAGACAATTTCTATGCAATTAACCAATTCTAGACAAACTGGTCTCTTCCACGACAATAAAAAGGCCACTTACCACATCCTCTCCACGTCATGGCATCCCTTCTCTACCCTGTCTCCCTCTTTCTTTTCTGTGTTTATGATGTCCACACGAGGTATAAACAACCCCAGCAAATGGCCAGGTGTGACCCTTCATTGGTTATTGCTGAAACCATATGAAATGCAACCTTCACACTTTAATTGTAGGGTAATTAATGTCTAGTGAAGGATTAATTGTCTTCATTATTTCTTGAAGCAGGATACTGAAGACAAGGGAACTCTGCCATGCTGGTCCCATTTTGCAGCCAGATGTCTATTTCAGCACCCTTTCTGTAGAGAAGCAATGTAGAATAAATTTATATCATACTTTCATTTGAGCGATAGAAATACAGTTACCATTTGTGCATGTATGATGTTGGCATATTGCAGCCTGAACTAGACTGAACACTGCCAATATGTTTAGTGGAATGATGTGATGTACATTGGAATGTGTTCCTCTGGAAGTGCAGGTGTGCAATGTACTGCTCTGAAACAGTGCTCTGGAGTATGTAACTCTGAAACTGTGTTGTGGAAAAAGTTACTTTGACACACTGTTGTACAGAGTTTTTCATTGCAACAAGGCTATGGAATGTGTTACCTTGATGCAGTGCTGCAGAATGTTACTCTCTGGAAACTGTTGAGAAATGTATTACTCTGAAGCAGTGTTCTAAAATATGTTTCTCTGGAACAGTACTGTGGAATGCATTACTCCCAAACAGCAGCATGGAATCTGCTTCTCTGAAACATTACTTTGATCTGTAGTGTGTTATGGTGCATTCCCACCCGTCCAGCAGATATCCACACCGGGCTGACATCATGCGTCAGATATAGTTCCTGACATGTATACCTCTCGATAACAAGACACAGTCCGGTTAACAAATCATTCCGTGCTCGTTGCAGTGCAGCTTATGGTAATGAAACTGTGTTCTGCTCACTAACTCATGCTGTTTAAAATGTGTGAGAGTGACAGGTCATAACTCTGCATATAAGAGGGCACACACATATTAACGGCCATGTGTTTTTCCCATTAGTTTTTTCTCAGCCTGCGAGTCAGTGAACCAGTCCATAACACATATCACAACCTGAAAAAATTACACAGCTGATAAGTTAAATGCATGGTCCAGAGGAAATACAAGGTTGCATATTTGATTCGGAAGCTAAAAAAGATGTTTGTGCATTACACGGATATAGGTATTTAAAACCTAGAAAAAAACATGTGAAAATGTTAATTCACCATGAAACTTGAGTACTTTGATATGATGAACCTAAAACCCCATACATTTTTCCTGGCTTTTTAAAGGAGAGAAGACCTTATCCAACAGGAATGAAATGACATGGGAGCATGCCGCCACTGCTGCATGGGCTGGGCTGTTCTGCAGTTTAAGGTTTTATTTTTACCCCTTCAAATCAATGTGTATATCTATAGAGAGTTTTTACAAACAAAATAAGTATCTCACAAAAAAAAAAAAAAAATCATAATATTTTGTAAGAAGGGACAGTTTCCAGAGTATAGAGTATAGAACAAATTGTCTCCCTTCATAAATTCATGTGGATGTGTACCACATGTGTTAGCATCATGTTGCTACATGAAATTAATTTATGCATTTTTGACCATATATTGCATAAACGGTATATGCATATATATACATGGGGAAGACAAAATTATGGAAACACCACAATAATATATGAAAATTTATTAATTAGTAAGGAGTTGGGTTGCCATTTGCCTTCAGAACAACTTCAGTCCTTCTTGGAATGCTGTTAAGTTTGTAAGTTTATAAGTTTGCAACCGTTTCTTGTGGGATAGTGGACCGTTCATCAAGAAGGTAATCCCTGAGTTTCTTAAGAGATAAAAGAGATCTACACTGCACTCAACATTGCTCTGTTTAGATCTGGTGTTTGAGAAAGTATGTGACTTCATCCTGGTGTTTGTGAAACCACTCTTGAATTATCGTCATGGAATATGGGAACATCTGGTCATCTGGTCATCTGGTCACCTTAAGCCGTGTTCCTTAGATGTAATTCTATCATCCAGAAAAAACAGTTGGGCTCCCATGAGATAGCAGCCTATACCATATCATCCCCCATGTTTAACAGGAAATGTAGCTTAAAGCCTTCCTTTGGCTTTATCCATCCAGATGTAAGAAAAGAAGCAAAAGACTCATTTAACTATTACTTTCTTGACATATTTCTTTCATTTAACTGTGCAGAAATCAGGTTATTGATCAATGCAGGTTATGCATTGTTGTGCATTGGCCCTGGTTACAAGTGGCAGCCTTTCCATTTAGGCATAGATGTATATGGACATACTGTATGTATATAGTTACACACCCACATATAGGATCAGTATGTATATTGGATCAGTAAAAAGCTCTCTGAGCGCCACATTCCTAAACAGCTTTACTGTACATCATAAATAATACAGCACTTAATCGCACAATCTAATAAATTATGGCCATGTTTTCCACAAATAGCACTGCTGTTAGCCAAATTTAGTCTTAAATGTTTGTTTACTGCATAGTGTAGGCTCTAGTTTTGTGTACACACTCTCATAAGCTGGTGCAGAGCTCTTGTCAGGTCCTACTGTGTAATGCTGCAATGAAAGACATCAGGGATGAGCAAGGAGGAGCCTCTCCACAGTAGAAATGACTTTAAATAGAACACTGACAGTAAGTCTAGTAGATTCTGTTGCTCCCACCCATTAAACCAAGGTGCCAGGGAATCCCCAAACTCCCACCCAACTGGATGGCCCAAGACCCAGAACAAGACCCCAAGCCAGACACATCCCCTACACCATCTACAGCCAAGCATTCCCCCCGCCGGTCTGCTCAGAACTAAATCCTGGTTACCCCCCACAGAGCCACATCAGGTTTTAAATCGCCTGGCAAGACATCTGTAGGAGATCATGCAGGCTTCATGACTGTGTTTCAGAGGAGACATTGAACCCAGATCTTGACCTTTGTCAGACCATATTTGTGTCATCACAGTAATAACTACTCAGATTGTCTTTCCTCTTAGTGTTTAAAGGGGGTCATACAGTCAAATGTTTTTGACATTACACATATACACTTGCACAGGCATCAACATGCACATGTGCACGTGTATAGATACACACATGAACAGTGGCCATACAGGTGCGTTACAGGAAGGGGAGGCAGAGAACTGCTTTTATGATTAACAAGCTTTTAGCAAATTAATCACGTTTTACTTTTTTATGTCTAATGTAGTCACATTACCTTAGGGTGTGGTACATGGGGTTAATTGTTAAATTATTTTCATTGAAACAAAAACAGACTGTCAGAACCACCACATTAGCTGCTATGAATTAAAAAGGATTCAGATGCTAATACAGTGCCAGTCAAAAGTATGGACACACTGCTCTCTCTTTATTTTTACCATTTCCCACATTTTACAATAATAGTAAAGACATCAAAACTATGAAACAGCACAAATGGAATTATGCAGTGACCAAAAACTACTTTAGATTCTTTGAAATGGCCAAAAATATTTTTTAAAATTGATTTTTTTTTTTGGAAAGAAATTCATACATAGGCATCAACTTGATGATTTATATTTGCCTAAGAAAAAAAAATTAAAGCATTTAAGGATAAGTCTTTAGATCAAAATGTCTCCATATTTACATCTGGTCTTTCACATGTTAACTTTGTTCTTACATGTGAAAACTAAAAAAACGAGGTATTCCAAATGAATGTATACTGCTGTACATTGTAATAGTCAATTTTTAGCTTTGTACCTTTAAAAAATGTGATTCATGATTTACCTATATATGAACACCCTAGCTACATTAGTAACTTAGTGGAGACAAAGTCATGACAACGCTGTACCCATTAATTTCCCCCAGTTTCTCCTATCAGCTTTCAACAATTACAATGTGTGGTGTATGCCAATGTCTTTTATTCAAGCATGATAAGGGAAAAGCCGTGAGACCTGGCATTATATGGTCCATTAATATGAAGTAATAAATAAGCATATTAGCTTACTGATACTCAAAGCAAGGGTCATTCTGTCAGGCCCACACCACCAAAAGAGCGTGTAACAAAATACAGGAAGAACATATTAAATAAGACTCCTGATGAACCCTATAAATGATTACCCTATAAATGAAGAGCTATGATGCACAGGCTTGTCCCCTTACTGGGCACAGATCAGGCAGCAGCGCCAGAGAAGGACTGGGAGGTCCTTCCCTTCCTGGTGGCCTGGTACAGCTTTATGCTGAGGCTGGGCAGGTCATAGATGAGTTCTGTGTCGAAATGCTGCTGGAAACGCTCCACGAAGCTGTTCTCAGGGTCCAGACGGAACCGCATGGCCCACAGAATCACCGTCTGCTCCTGGCACAGGTGCTCAAAGGTGTCCATTAGCTCGTTGAGGTAGGGATGGGCGTACACCACATCTGCTGCCATGATGTAGTCAAAGTGACAGGAGGCACGGGGAAAGCGCTTTTCCAGGTCCTGCCCCCAGATTAGCTCCGTCACACATGGTCTGTGTCTGCAGCGCCCCCTAGTGTTGCGGGTAACATTGTACTGCAGGTTCCCCAGTACATCAGGGAGGTCAGTGGACGTCACCTTCGCCCCTGGAAGAGAAGGAAATAATAGTCTTTTCATCCAATAAGAACTAATTCATTTAGAGTTTAAAAACATGTCCCCATGTGATCAGAGGTTAGGAATATCCCCGCACCAATCAGAGGCCAGAAATTTTTCTCTCCTGACATCCATTTCATTTCAGTTTTTTAATCTGAAGTCAAAAGGACACAGACAGTTTGTTGTAAATGGACGTGAACTGAAATTTGAAGGTATTCAGTATATTTATGGCACTTACAAGTCAATGCATCAATACATTGTTCTGCTCTGACAGGTTGATTCTTACCCAACAGGCTGGAAACAATAGTCACAAGCCCAGTGCCAGCACCCAGTTCTATAATGTTCTTGTCGGTCAGGTTGTACTGGTCTTGGTTCGTGTCCAAGAAGTGACAGAGTACCAGGGCCTGCGGGATGCCAGAGGGCTGCAATTAAACTGCTCTCCCATATTCCCCCCTCTACAAAATACCATAAGACACTGATAAGAGATCAGTATTAGCTCTTTTCACATAATGGTTAGTGGCATGATTGGGTTGGATTGGCTGATTACACACACCTTCAAAAGATTCTTTTATAGCATCAATTTTCTACAAATTTCTACAAATCCTAACAAAATTTGAAATTCCTGTGTAAATTAAACAACAGCCTCTTCATGTGTTGCTTCTTCCAGAACTCATTTACTTGTTGGTGACATGCATTCAATGAATAAAGAGGGCATTAAGTGAACATAATCAAAAGGAAAAAAACATTTCATTACAGATTTACCACAGCAGTTACTATCCGGGGAGGAGTTTCTTCTCTTTAATTAAAACCCAATCAAAATTCTTCCTTCATTCTTGTCAGAACGCATCCGAAAATGACTATGAAGATGAAAATGATGATGATGCTGATGAAGATGAGGTACTCTTACCGAGGGCCACAGCATGGCTCCGTAGCAGTCAGTGGACTCCTTGATGCGGATCTCGCAACTGGCGAAGTTGAACCCCTCCCATGTCTCCGTGGTGATCAGCGAGGGGCAGAAACGGCGCCGCATGATGGCATCCGCCAGCTCATCCCCTGCCCCATTTGACCAGGGCAATGCCACCAGAGACAGAGTACAGCAGCAGGTTTAATGGACACCAATGAAGGGGTTAATGTGCTGCTGGTAATGCTGGAACCCTGCTCTACAAATACAGTACACACCACAGATAGTTCTGCAAAGCACAGCATACAGTATTCAGCCATACGCAAAAGTGGGACAAAGGACTGCAGGAAATAGGACCAGCTCAGGGAATGGAAACAAGAGTGTACAGGAATTACATTTCTCTTGAAATGTGGTGTCAAACACATAACAAAATACGTTTCTAACATTCTTGATCAAAAAAAAAAAACTATGTGAAATGTATTTTTAACTTTGCTTGGAGGTTAAGATGCAATTAATATTTAATAAATTACTTTTTCAGTTCCAGTGTTTTCATCGGTTATTAACATTCTACATAGTACCTGAAGACCATATAAAACCAATAAAATGATAATCTGTCTGTACTGTTTTACAAATTATTCCTTAAGGACCTCACTATCCTTGTCCATCTGATGACAGTGCTCACATCAGTGATGGCTAATCTTCCTTCTAACACTGTCTCTGCTGCAGTTTGGCAAATACCCAGCCCTCCCCCTCCCTGCTGAACTATATAACCAAGAGCAGAGGAGCCAGAAAAGAGGCTATCTAGCTTCATGATTCATACTTAAACACACATTTTAACACTATGGAGGAGCATAATTCACCCTCTCTACATACACATATGCACATATATACGCTCAGGCACAGATACTTTCACACACATTCCATGTGAACCAAAGCAACATTATATTAGAACTGTAAAACCAGTGTAGGGACACGCTGAGTGGTGTCTGTTACTTAAGGGAATGGTAACCGTACGTGCGCTGAAGGTCAGTTTAAAATGCACACCAATCGTGAGTGAGCGCGGTGAGGCAGACTCACCTGCAGCTGGTGCCTGTGTTTCCCCCTCAGCAGGCTCGGGTTGGGGGGGCTCCATTGTCTCTGGGTCCCAGAGGCCCTGGGGCCTGGTTCTAGGCTGGGTTTCTCGGGGGTACTGTCAGCCTGGCAGGCTACTCCCAGTGAGGCTCCCCTCTCCCTGCTGTTGCGGAGTCTGGCTGCGCTGTGGGTGCGTCAGCGGGACAGAGGAGACAGACAGAAACAGCTGCAGCCAGAAAACTGGGCCGGCCCTACAGAGGGCCGAGTTACAGCCAAGGATTGCCAGCACCCTGATGTAACACTGTGAATTCAAAACATTACAATAGTGTCACATTAACGCTCTGAGTACAACATTACAATACCACAACATGGCCCATGTAAGGCAACAGTCTCTTTAGCAGCCGAGTGGAATGTGCCAACACTCACACAAACTCTCAGTGCAACACTATGGTCACACTGTCAGTACGTTACAGTACAATAACATTGTCAACACAACTTTGAAATGCCATCACACTGACAGCATCAATTTGATCTCAGTTGTTTGGTTCAGCCTGGAGTCTTTTTTTGTAGATGAAGATTATGCCCAGTCTGGCCTTGACTGTAACTTGTTATAGGATACCAGGTCCAATTTGGGCTTGGTTACATCTCTTTGTAAAATGACATCACATCCAGTAAAGTGTCTATTCTACCTGTGTAAAATGGCACAAGGTGCAGCATGGTTTGGTGTCGTTGACTGCTATGTGTCTGAACGATGATTCTGGTATGCCTGCTGGAAGCTGGTGTTGTGGTTATCTCTGAGCGAAGGCTGGCTTATTATAGGACATGATGAGAGTTGGATGGAGTGTGGATTTCCTCTGGTAATCTGACCAGATGGCCATGTCACTCGAGAGAAGAGGGTCAGTGATGAGTGCCAGGGCTCAGAGAAGGGAAGACAGGAAAGGCAGGGAAACACAACCCGTAGCTATAACACAGTTCTCCTGGTTCTGGGCCAGTGCAACAATCAGATGAAAAGATGGATAAGGGGCAGTGTGTTTGCGTGTGTGTGTATTTGCTCAATGTGCTGGAAGTTTTATTTTCCCCTCATTATATGCAAAAGTTTTATTTTCTCTCTCTCCACAAATGACACAAATCTTACAACACATTTTCAGACAATCAGACAAGATACACATACAACCTGCTTTCCCAATGGTCCACCTTAGCTTTAGGACTTTACCTGAGATGAGCTGGAGGTGTGTCTACAATAGCTGAGCTGGGCCGACAGCATGCTAACTCACCCAAGATATGACAGGTTTACCTACAGCACAGATGTGACATAAGGAAGTAGGTATATTTCTCCTAGCCTAAAAATTTTGATGAATTTAACAAAGTTTATTCCTAGCCTGGAAACACAGTCTTTTCACACTTCATTGGACAATAATTTGGGAAAATAAATTGATCTTCTTTGCTGTACAACCACATCCACCTATAATCAGTATCTTTCACTGCAAGCTTTTAGTTGTGGTCTAAGCACAACTAAACTCAAATTAAGCATAATATTTCTTCAAAAACATACCAATAAAATGTTCATGTGAGGCAAGACACCTAATAATTTATATTAAAAATATGGTATAGGCAAGAGAAGGCAGTACTGAATAGGTTCAATAAGATGTCAGCAGCAGTACGTGACTCAAACTGCCATATTTGGTCACAGCAGAAGGCACATACAGCTAAGGCAAGTATGGCTTTAGAGAAATAGTTTAACCATTCCATTATTATTCCCAAATAGCTTAAAAATACACATCACACACAAGTATACAACAGTCTCAGATTCTGAAAAAACTATCATAGAATTTGTTTTGTTTATATTTTGCATGATCTCTTTCACATTATTCTTTTCATTTATTTTCCTCCTGTTTCAATCTGTGACACATACAATGACTGACTGTAAGACATGTCACTTACGTTGATGTAACATTTCACTTCCATAAAATTCATTTTATATTTTCTCTCAGTTCATACAGAAACATGGTGATGATCCTAATGGCTGTCCCTGGGCGACAGTGTTGTTCTCACACTTTCCTCTTGTTCTTCCCCCGCCCTCCTCTCCGTCCCCGACCCTGAGGTTTACTCTGGAACACAGAGCGCGCGGTGACCATGGCAACTTTATCGTCATAGTCACTGTCCTCCCCGCTGCTGCTGCTGCGTTCTGCCTTTAGGCTGCTGAGTTTTGGCGGAGCCACGCGGGGGGCGGCCTCCTCTTTCCAGTCTCCAGCCCCTTCCACTGCACCCAGAGAGAGGGTGGAGTCTCCCGACCCCAGGAACCCCCCTGCCCACTTCGCCGGCTCCTCAGACTTGGCCTTCTCCTCCTCCTCCCCTGTCTTCCCCTTTTTGGTCTTTGTTGGGGAGCTGTCCTCTTCATCCTCCTCTTCCTCGCCTTGCTCCTTCCTCTTCAGGCAGGTGACGGCCCGCCGCAGGCGCTGGCTCCGGATGGCTTGGCGGTCCTGCTGCTCCAGGCGGAAGAAGGAGTCGATCCTCAGCTGCGTCTGAGGGAGGGGGGGGGGGGGGGGGGGGGGGGGACACCCTGAGATGAGGACACACCAGGCCTACATCTAATCTCACGTTATATCAGAACATACAATACAACATATCACATTACCAAATATTACACACCACAACAAACAGCATCACCTCATACATGGGCATAGCGTGCCATCGTTTCATACCATATGTGCCTTACAAAGTGGTCCATGTTTACTCCTTTCAAATCAGAAGTATGTGCTGAGGGAGAGAGCTTCCAGAGGAGAAAGCTGCCGTTTTAATGATGGAGAACTAGTGGATTCAGCCTTTACAGATCTGTCTCATCTCAGGAGACAGTGACTCGATGCATTGACTGGAGCCCACCTTATACGGACTACATATTGACCTACCATAATAGCATAGCATACCTAGTAAATGATAGTAAATATAACAAATATTCTCCTGCCCTACATGAGTGGGGTTACCAATGCTGGTATGCCATGCATCTCCTGACTAGTTGTTGTCTGGCTGGCTGGCAGTTGGTCAGCTGCGCAGTCAGATGGACTGATAATCGTCACCCTGTCCGTCTGCCAATTATTACATTACTTAATGGTTTGTTTGGCATATACTCTCATCTAAAGTGACTTAAATGGTGCAAATTTTACATTTTATCCACTTGAAAAGCTCTTCACTTGAGCAATTCAAATCAAATTTGTTTATATGTTCATTTGGCCAGAGGGTACAATAGCTGACCAATGACCGATCAATGACCAATCTAAGAAACGAACCTTCAACTCCATTGTTACAAGACCGCTTCCATTAACACTACGCCACACTGCTGCCCAGTCATTACGTGTCACAGTGTAACTGTCTCCAGCCGTAGTTACCTGCTGCACGCTGAGCTGCTTCATGACCGGCTGTAGAACGTCCTCTGTCTTCTTGCCGCTCCAGCCGAAGCGACTCAGACAGAAAGTGAAGCGGGTTAAGGAGGAGATTCAATATTTCTGACAGCTACATACAAAGTGTGCATGTGTGCACACACGCCCCGTTTATAATGACTGTGGAATAATACTATATGCTTACACCCAGTGTCTCTTAAACACAAAAGAATAAACACTACTGCTCAAGTCAGTGTATGCAGTGCACAAATCTACACACGCAGACAGGATATTCCTTGATGTTCTCCAGGTCGGGCCGGCCCCAGGTGAAGGTGGCGCTGGATTGGTCCACGGCGGGCTGCAGGTAGGCCTGGGCGACCGCAGGATTGGGAAAGCCGGGATGCAGCTCGATGTTTCTCAGCTTCTTCTTTACTTTGGTTTCATTGGGATTTGCAACCAGCTTCTTATTCTCCTGGGCCTCTTTCCACCACTCACTGCATGAGAGACAGATAAACAGAAACCAATATTATGCAGCACAAATTCCAACAAATCCAAAGCTGAGGTTTTCTGAGACCCTGACAGATTACAGTAGCTTTTGAGGGTGCCCAGAGCAAATTCATGAGATACACACAGCACGGCATCACCACAGGAATACACTATTCACTAGACTTCAGTTACATGTTTAAATATTGCTTTCTACTTTGAATAAAGAAGGAAAAATTCAAGGTCTCACGAGAAACTGATTAGCGGCTCCATGCCTGGTCCTGGGAATTCATTGAGGATCTCCATGCCTGTCACATATCCCACACCTGCAATGCCCTCCGTGTAGTCACTGCCAAGCAGATATGCCAGATTTATGAGCTTGGAGCGGTCCAGGCCTACAGAGTCAGGAAACAAGGAAAGGCTCAAACAGTCTGACTTTAACCACCAGGAAGTGTCACACGACAAAGAGAACGTCATCCAGACCCCTGTTGATTCATCATGCAGGAGATTTTAAATGAGGGCTGGAACCATTTAACACCAGACTACACCAAGACCATCCAAGACCAATACACAAAAGCCTACACAAGATCCATGAATATGACCTCATCCTGGTAACCCCAGGCTGGTCCAGGTTACACTCACCCAGCTGAGCCTGAAGGTCGAGGTACTGGTAGTGCTCCACGTATTTACTGTGGCTGAAGAAGTTCTTGTAGACGTGGCGGCCACCGAAGAGCCAGATGTCACTGTCGTCGGTGATGGTGCCGTGGGTCTGGTCCGATCGGTCCAGCACTGCGCACTGGGCCTCCGCTTCCATCGGCGCCACCAGGAAGGGCACGCCAAAGAGACGCAACAGCTCCTGCACAGAACCAACTGGACTGAGCTGGCGGCTTGGGGGAAAAGGGATGCTTGGCACTGTCTTACTGCAACTCCAGTGTCACAGCTAGGACCAACCTCACCCCCAAACCACTCCCAAAGCAGGGTTTTCTTTAGGTCATGAAGAGAGTTTAGTGACATTCAAAACCCATCAAATGAAGCACACACTTAAGTTAAGGTAATACGAGGAGCACAAAAACTTTAGGTGTTGGGTTTAGTCGTGGTTTAAACACAGGTTAAGTGGATGATTCATCACTCTCAAATAGTTGAATAGATTATCTATGTGTTTAAGTTAAATAAGAGATTAGTTGCATGTGCTCAGTGTTTTGGTAATGTGTTTAAATATGTATGCGTTTGATATTTGTCATAACAGTTTGATAAGTGTGCATGTGAGATCATTGTTTATACACAAGAATTTGTATTTTATCACTGAAATCAGAAATGAGGTTAAATGTGTATATTTATCTAAACAGAGACCAAATATGTATTTAAACACTGATAGAGTTCAAATGTGTCAATTTAAACATTGATTAAAGCATGCATTAGATCACTTTTTTAAAATATTTCTTTTGATTCCAGCACATTGTCACCAGTTCAGTGGTCACTGAAGGCAGAAAGTACAGTGAACACAATTCAGAGAAAATCATTCAGAAAAAAAAGGGCCATCGTGGATATACAGGGAGGTGCTGTGTATGAAGTCATGTGTTCCACCAATAGTTAAACAGGGGGACGATTAGGCGCGCGCGCGTGTGTGTGTGTGCGTGTTTACTGTTAGAGGTGCCACCTGGGGGCTGTAAATCCTCTGCTCTCTTTCAGAGGGTATTAAACAGTTGAGTGAATCAAAACGGAAAATCCGTTCCTTGCCAGGGTATATTCTGCTTTATGGGAGCAGTGTGAGCATGAGGGGCGGGGGGTGTTAAGCTTCTCTAATCCTGATGGGACAGTATAATATATGAGAATATATTGGGCGGGGGGTAGAGGGTTAAACTTCCCACATACTGATGGGACAGTATTTGAATGGGACAGTGGGGTCACACCAGGGTTTCGACAGCTCAGATGGTAAATAACTGGCACCACTCCAGACATTTCCATCCGTTCCCCTAAGGCCCCCTTCCTTCTCAAGAAGGACACTCCACACCTACACACACACACACACACACACCTACACACACAAACACACACACACATACACACAGCTGAGTTTAGCTGCAGCTCTGAACTGTGCTAAACAGCAACCCAATGGCCCCTAACAACCCACAACTGCCGATGCCAATTACCACTCTTTACAACACAAGACATATGAGACAGAGCCCATGGATCTGGGTAGATCAACTTAAATACTCTGGAGGGCAGTGAAGGAATTTCTCTACAATGATCTTCACAATCAAATATGAAAAACACAGAATAGTCTTTCACTGTTCACACCCTGCAAACTACAGATGCAGTGCTGATAGCAGAGTAGGAAAAGTAGTGCTAGAGGTTTTTTCAAATTTAGTTGGAACTGAGGTTCTTTTAACTGTATAACTTTAAAACGTAAACTTTTCCGAACTTTTTCCGAATTAAAAGCCCCGCAAAGATCTGACTGTGCTTTGACTGAATATTGAAAATGGATCATGGCTGCTTCCCTGAAGGTCTGAATACTGAACGCTGAAAGAACCGCCTGTTCCTTTTTTGGTACAATGTATTCTTCAATCATAGGCTCAAATGGTCCTGAAGATGCATCTTGCTTTCCGATTGGCTCAACAGTGAAAGGCTGTGTGCAGAGGACAGGCCTATATTCTACATGTAGAGTCAGGGACAATGGCTTCAGACCACGGCTATTCGCATACCATGTTGGGCACATCTTTGGGGCCATCTGTCTGGTTGGCTATTGTTGCCACAGTCTACTCTGGCTTAAAGTTTACCCACTGGACTTGGATATCGGTAAACAAGAGCAGAGATCTAATTTTAGAGAGCGGACCAGGCCCTGAAGCACTGCCATTGGAAACACTGTCTATCCTGGTGCTTCATATCCACCAGAGAGACCTCCGGCCTCAAAACAAATGCACTACGAGACATACAAGCTCTCTGCTGATCCCCTCAGATGAGAGTGGTGATCTAAGAATGCAACATATAAATGATAGGGAATGCTGGCACTCTGTAGTAGGATGAAAGGAGGGCAGCTCCCTTTGTTATCCTGTCACCATTGTTCCATGTGTTCATGACAATAGCAGTGTTGTTTGGGGGTAAACAGCTGTGACTAAAGCCCTTGCTGATGCCCGCATCAAGGGACACATTTTTTATTTTTGCACAAGGTGATGTGCAATGAGTGCACTTATACAGATGAGGATATCTCCAAAAGGTGCTCTTGAAAAACAAGGGTGAAACTTATGGAAAAGAAATAGGTTCAAAAACTCCCAAGGGAGAGAAATCCCCATAGCAAAGAAAAATTCCCCTCAAAAAGTCAGCATACTCAACTAGTGAACATAATAATAATCTTTATTTTAAACAGCAGAGCAAACAGATCAATGTGTTCTGGCAATAGCTTTTTTGATCTCCCTTTTTTCATAAATATTTTTTTACTTGCAGTCATCACTTGAATAGCTCAGTGGGGAATGCTATTAAGTAACCCTTAATAAATTTTGCCTCATAAATGCAATGAATTACCGGTTCAAAAATTCCTGCAGAGACGTTGCCTGTTATTACATTCAAAGGAATGAGACAATTTTTCACCATGCTGCTGCAGGTTTGTATGTACACAGCTGAAGTCTAAGCAATACAAAACAAACAAACCTTTTGCCAGCAATTATTAATATATGTTTATAGTCTTCCGATTTGCAACACTTGTCTCTGCATTTAGAAGAAGCCAGCCGCACCCATTCTGCTTTAGCACCACTCCAGAGAGTTGAAAATGAAATGACTTGTGAAGGCTTGCAGGGTTGATTCCACACAAATGCGATGAATGGAACTCTGCTAGTCAATTACATCAGTGCCAGCATTCTCGTTTTATATTTTGCATTCAATAATTTCACATACAATTATAGTTCTTTCACTTAATTTTTATACTAAGCATTACAATTTAGCGTTGCACTGATGTATGAGGCGGACGGTTGATCAAGATATACATTCACATTGTGAAAATGTGACTGAAACATAAGTAGCGCATTGCTACATACAGTACCAGTCAAACGTCTGGACACACCACATGCATTCAAAGCCATTTTGATCTAAAAACTTGAAACTTGTTTCTTAAATATAAATGAGTTAAATAAATATAAAGTTCATATATCACTTCATAATTCCATTTGTGTTATTTCATAGCTGTGATGTCTTTTATTCTACTATTATTCTACAATATAGAAAATGGTAAAAATAAAGAATAAAAGTTGTGTTCACACTTTTGACTGGTGTACTGTAAGTGAACACCGAATGTTGTGAAACTCCAGCAGAAACTTGTTCAGCATGGGGGGAGACTCACCTGACTCTCTAGGCACATCTGCCCTGTGACCGTGGCAGCGACACGCTCCTGCTGCTGTTTCTGCGCCTTCAGGCTGCTCTCCTGTGACTGCAGAGAGCTCTCCAGCTGCACTAGCTCCTCCTGCAGGACAAAACGGGTGCCACACCAAGTAAAACCACAGACATGTGGGTACCAACTTTAACGGATACACTTACTGTATGTTCGATTGTGGGGGAAGTCGTTAATGGACGTCTTCTAAATGAATGTAATGTAATGTAACATCATCTCAAAGAGTGCAGGGATATGACTGGGAAAGGGGGAGGAGGCGGGGTGAAAGGCACAGATGGATAGGGGGAAGGGAAAGGGAGTGGGGTAAGAGGTGACAGCTGGGATCAGGCATGGCAATGGAAGGAGTGGGAGAAAGGACGAGAATGAGTGATGGTTGTGGGGCACAGAACTTGCCAGGAGTTCTATAATGTCATGTAATGTACGACTGTAATGAAGTTTAACAGGTGCAGCAGCAGCTTAGTTTACCATGTCAATGTGGGCCCAGTCGTTGGCAGCAGGAGCAGGGGAAGGCTCCTGGGGGGGCTCTTGGGGGGGCTGGATATCCTGCTGCTTCTCACCATTTGGAGAGGGAGACCCGTAACATGAGGACTCTGATGGGGGATCTCCCCCTTCTCCCTCCTCTCCCTCCACTCCTTCAGGGGCCTTCTCTGTCCAGTTCTCTTCTTCCATCTTCAAGGGTTGATCATCTGGCTCCACCTCCTCCTCCTCCTCCTCCTCTTCCTCTTCCTCAGACACCTCGATGAAGCTCTCTGTGGGAACATGAAGAGCACTGTTTGTTCCATCACTGTAGCACAAGCAGCAGGGCAGAACACATAGGACACACATGGAACAGAAATGACCTCTGAAGTCCACACAGCAGTACTGGACACTCGCGCTTAGACCAGGAATGAACACTGTAACACACTCGCTACTCATGAACACTAGCACATAGTGCACTAACTGTAACAGAACAGATGCACTACAACGCTAGTGGACCTACCTTGTGATTCACTATCTTCACTCTCCCCCTCCTCCACACTCTGTCTCACCCCCTGCTCACTTTCCTCTGAATTTTGGGCAGGCAGTGGGGTGACAGCTCTCAGAGGTCTTTCCTGTTGGGCATCTTCAGAGGTACTTCCTGTCTTGGTGGCCACTTCCTGTTGACTGAGTGGACAAGCATGTACAGCAGCTGCAGGGTGAGACTCTTCCCAGTTGCTGCCTCCATTCAGAGCCTCTCTCTGTATAGAGTTCAGTTGGTTCAGTGGTTTCTCCAGGGAGACATCTGAAGAGCTGGAATCGGAGAACTCTGCATCTTCGAGAGTGTGGGGAATAAGGCATCCATCCTGCTTGCGGTCTACACTCTCCGTCAGCTCTGCACTCTCTCTCTGTCCCTCACTCTCCTTTCGTCCTGCTCTCTGCCCCTGTTCTGCACTCTCCCTTGGACCCTCGCTCTCCCTCTGTTCTTCGCTCTGCCTCAGTCCCTCACCCTCCGTCTGTCCCTCGTTCTCCCCCTGCCCTGTTCTCTCCTTCAGTCCCATGCTGTCAAACTGTACGGTGGAGCTGAAGGCCCCGTTTCTTTTTTCGGTGGCCTCCTCCACCTCCTCCTCAGAGCTGCTGATAATGACGCAGCCTCCGATGGGTGAGGCATTGCGGGGTAACTCTGCATGCTGAGGGGGGGCTGTGTGGTCCTCTGTCAGGGCACGCTGGATGGCCAGCAGGGTGCGAGGGGAAGGTGGCCCTGCGACCTGCAGATTTTCCGGTTCCCAGCTCCTGACTTCGCTGTCCTCATCTGAGCCGCTGTCCATCATGGCTGCCTGGATGGCCTGCAGGGTCCGGGGGGAGGGAGGTGCCCCGGCTGTGTCGTCCCTGCCAGGTGGTGAGGGTGGCTCCTCCTCAGGGCTGTCCTCTGACACAGGTCGCCACAGTGGCTCCGGTCTCTTCCTCGCCGCTCTGGTGCTGCTTGCCCATGGCAGCACAGCTGGCTGCTTCTCTACAGCTTTCTCACTGTTCTTAGACCCTGAAAAGACAATAAAATCCACATCACACAACAGCCCTACAGCATCTTATTTGGTCAAATTCCACCGTGTGTGAAACTGGACGTGTCTTTTGCCAACAATGTCAAACTTCGCTCCATTGAGGATAGGGGTGGGCACATCGGTCAGCGTCCCCTAACTGCACTGATTCTGTTCTGCATCTGCCTCCTGGTACACTGTGGAACTTGTAGGGTGGGAAGTTCGCAGTAGGCATGAGTCTATGCATGACTGGTGACTAGAAAAGTTGGGTGAACAAGGGTGTAAATGCAAAACTACCAACAACTCATTCCTCTGTGCTCTGTGCACTCCTACCTTTTACAAGGATGTAGTAAGTATGTACCTTCATTAGTGTGTGTGCGTATGACTGCAATGACTGTATCTTTTATGGGGATGTCGTGTATGCACTGTGTGTCCTTTTGATTGTGTGCATTTTGTGCGGTCCTACCTTTGATGAGGATGTAGTGAGAGGTGTCCTCAGACACGAGGCGCTGGGTCTCCACGTTGTGCCCCTCCCCCTCCTCTCCCCTGTACTGCTCCACCACTGCCCCAGAACTCCTCTGGTTCATCTCCTTCTCCACACCCTCGATACGGTGGTTCAGCTTGTTCCGATGCAGCAGGCCCGCCAGCTGGTACTGAGAGAAGTCCCCAGATCTCTGGGAGGAGGAGGACATGACACACACGCACACACACACGCATGCACACACACAAACTTAGAGTTTCTTTGTTTTGAAACACATGATGGTTTACACAGGAGTTCAGGATGGTGAAAACACAGAGCAAACTCTAAGTCTGATGTGGAGAGATTTCCTGTGTGTGTGTGTGTGTGTGTGGAGAATTACCTCAGGAGGCTTCTCAAACATGGTGCGGCGCCTCTTGCTGAACTCTTTCATGTCCTTCAGGATCTCGTGTTTCATTTCTGCAGGTAAGACGGCGAATTCCTCTGAGTCAATGTCCATAGCGTTAGGGTTCTCAAACATCATCTCCTGCAGGACATGAAGAGAAATGCCACTTTCACTGAACAACCAAAGACTCAGTAAAAGGAAAAAACTAAGACTGATACATCTATAAATTGAACTAGACGGCACATCTGATGCACTTATTCATTGTGAAACACTGCTGTTTCTGCTCATCAGAGCATCAGTGTCCCTTTCAGATGTGCCTTCATCCAAAATGTTCCTCAGACACACCGTTGTGTGACACCAGCTTCTGACATGCCCCCACCTGAAACATATATTGCCTCTGCTCTGTCTGCTCCCACTCTTTCTCCTCCTCCTCATCGGAGCTGTGGGAACAACGCAAAGATCAGCTGCAAAGGAACCCTCAGAACGAACTGCAATAAGCAGAAAGGAGTAGAACTGAACAGAGCATACCCAGAATCAGGCAATGCCAACACGTTAGATAGACAAACAAAATCTTGCATGCGTACATGTTTTGTTTGATGGACATGTTGCACCAAATTAGCCTGGTCTATTGCCCCAGTCCACTCCACTTTTAACTCCATTAGTCACATGTGTCACTATCGGTCTCCTTTAGTCACAAGACAGAGTGCGTGGGACAAAAGAGCTGTTAGCATTAACTGTGGAAGCACAGACGTGCTGTCTGATATGCACTGATGAAGAGAACATAAAGGACACCATCAGGAGGCTCCTCCATAACCACAGATTTACTGTACATCACAGAGCCGAACTGATGTTGGAAAACAACTTAAAAAGCAGCATACAGTAGTGTAATAGGCTAGTGATTTAATGGTGAAGTTTCTAGGGCAACATATTAAACTTGTGGCATCTAGTGGTCTCTTGCAAGAACTACACCATGTTTGAACCCTGGTGATGTACAAGCGGCAGCTTCACCTGTTCTCCTCCTTCTCCTCCAGTGCAGGCAAAACGTACATATCGTCCACCTCCTCTCTTCTCACAGAGGAAATGCTTGGGAATTCCTCTTGACTGTAATAAAAAAAAACACAAAACAGACGGTTTGTGCACTGTTCTCCTACAATAAAAGCACCCCTCATTGGTCAACACTGTTCATTTCCGCCCTGCTTTCCTCCACTCTCTTCTCACCTCCTCTCCCCCAGCGCTGCTCTTATTGCTTGTCTCTTCATGAGGGTCTTGAGAAGCTTCTCATTGGTCTGCTTGGACTCTCGGGTCATCTCCTCCTTCCGCTGCCTCCTTTTGGCCTGATAAAACAGAAGGCAGGTCAGCACCCTTCTACCACACTGTGACTATCCCGCACGCACACCCTCACTATGACCACCCACCCATCTGTCCCTTCTATATTACATTACACTATTGTCATTTAGCAGACACTCTTATCCAGAGCGAAATACAATTTTTGTCCATTTATACAGCTAGATACTTACTGAGGCAAGTGTGGGTTAAGCACCTTGCCCACGGGTACAGTGCCAAAGTGCCAGGAGGGAACTGAACCATGAACCTTTCGGTTAGCCCTACTCCTTACCACTGTGCTACACTGCCGGCCCTATAGCATATTCACCAGCACAGTCGGCCTGTCCATCTGTCCCTCCACGCAAGCACTCACCACAGTCTCCCTCTTGAGCAGCGGCGTGTCTCCGTCGAAGACGAAGACGGGCCTGATGCGGAAGAAGAGCAGCTTGCAGAGCCGGTGGAAGAGCGTGAGGAGGTGGGCATTCTGCACGCTGTTCCCATCCCGATCCCTCACCCCCTTCACGGCCTGGTTCAGCCAAATGCTGATGTCTGCGCAAAGGCTGAGGACTATACAAAAGCTGCACACATACACACTACACATTCACAATCAGCCACTTTGCACACACACACACACACACGCAGACTGCATACAGTCGCCTCCTGGAATCTGCATGGATGCTATTTAAATACTAAGGTGGATTTTAATGTGACAAAATACATTTCCATCTGCTTGACACCGTGAGGGATGAGGCAGAACAAGTAAGATTAAACACTTCATTATGTAAACACTGTTTGACCATCACCTGCTGAAGGTGCGGTGAAGGTGAAGCATTGCCTTACAGAAACGACACGTGAAAACAAGATGACCCCAACCCATCCCACTGTTTACTTGGAGCACCTGGACGCAACTGGACATAAATAACGTATTCTCACTCTGTGTTACCGCCTCTTTAAAAAAACAATCAAGCCCTAGGTGACTACAGCACGCCGACAGAAGGATACCGACAGCCAGAATCTTCCCTTCCAGCGTCTCTGGATTGATGGGCTTCCCTGTGCTCTCAAGCAGCTTCCAAAGTCCTTGCACTCCCATGACAAGCTGACACTACACCTGCACAACACAGCGTTGTACTAGCCTTGCTTGTATCGTTTCAAACTAGAAAACATTTGCTTGCCGGCAAGGTGTCTGTCTGAAAAGAAGACCGGTAACAATACACACGTTAGTTACACAGGATCTGAAATAACTGCAGCCAGCTTTTATTTGCACTACTTACAGTCAGCTAAGTTATATTAGCTAACCTGTTCAAGAGCAATGTCATTTATAATTATGTGTATCTTCTACAGTCATATACCTTGCAAGCTAGCTAACTGGTAAACACGCAGTACTGTGTCCTTATGGGAAGAGTGAGCTTACCCCTGTTGCGCGTCAGTCAACTGCACTCAATGCACATGCGTATGGTAACTATATAGCTACCTAGACTGATCGGCACGTCGTGATTTTTGTCAGTGTGTTCTATCATAATAATAATTACACAGATGTCGTGTGAATAACAGTTACTCAGACACAGGATGTGAACCGAGTTTGCTTTGTTACTGAGCCTTAAAAGATGGCGACCTATGACGTAAATCTGAGACCCCAAGTTCAATCGTACTTGTCCGCTAAATTTAGCCTAGTCAACCGCCACCGTGTACCATCTGGCGGAAGCAAGGGGCTGAACTGTGTATCAATATTTATCTTCCTTGCGACACCGTAGATGTGCGTGCTGATAGTTCCGCCTTTGCGTAATCTCTTACATGTAGTTTGTTCGACACCCAGATACGAACCATTCATGTTTAAAATGTATTTTTGTTTCCTGCGATTTGGCATGGAATTGTTGGCTGGATTTCAGTTAGCTAAAATTGCGTCATCATTTACGTAGAGGATCTACCTGCAGGTGACGATTTCCGGTGATACCGAGATGGCGGATATGGCTGTGAACGCGTAACTATCGCAGAGGACGTGTCAACACGGTAATCTTATGGTTTTTATTGACTGTATTAGTAATAATATATTTTTGTCATATGACTGATAGATTATTTACATGTTGGACGTAGCTGTGTATCTGTTTTTTTTCACTTGAGAGTTTAAAAAGTCAGCTTCTCCGTTCAGATCGGAGCATGCCGGTTTCCTCAGACTCAAACAGTTAGATAAACGGATTAATGAGTAATCGAGACGTTTAATTCTCTCCTGGCTGCATTTCTGGCAGCTCATAGCTGGTTTTATTTTAAATTATTTAAGGTAGCGTAGGTTTTTTTTTCTTAGTGTAGTTAGGAACGGATGGTGTTTTCTTTGTTTACATTTGCTTCGTATTACGATAACAAGTGGGCCACAGATGCATGCGAGAGTGTTGGCACTTGTGAACGGAAGTAAAGATGTGAGCTTCGTAGTAGTGTAAACATACCTTACATCGACATAATTTATCCTTTTTTGTTAGATATGGACAAATGTTTTTTTCATGAAATTACGACTAATTTATATCATTATAAGAAGAGACACTTGTTATCAGACCTCTAGCCGCTCCATATTCTTGATGGCATGATCGCTTTTTCTTAAGCTACAGGAGTGGAAAAGATCCCCTGCAATCATATCTGGTCTCCCTCCTCTGCCTGCTAGGAACTCTCCATCATGTCTGCTGCTGTAGACCTCAAAGGTGAGAAGCATTATATTCATCATCATATCATAAAGTAGTTTTAAAAACAGTTTTTTCAGGTCCTAAAGTTTTTTTTCTCACTTCATCCAGTACTGAGATGCAATGTAGCAGCCACACAGTCATGGCACACCAGCCATCGTGACATTTATCTAACATGGCACTGAACCTCATTACGTTTCAGATGTCTCGTCTCCAGCCGTGGTGCCGGTTCGTGGCCTTGGCGATGGGATGGAGATGGACGAGCCACCTGTTGCCCAGGAGATCACCCCGGACCCGCCGGTGAAGGTGTCCACACCCCGGCACAGTCCCTGGGCCTCGCCCCCAGGGGTGCTCCACCTGGGCAAGGTGAGCAGGGAGGCCTGTGCGGAGGTGGAGGCGGTGCGCATAGTGGTGCCCCGATCTGCCATCTCGCACCACGTCCCCAGTAAGAGTGCCCGCTCGGGGGCTGGTGAGGGAAAGGGCGAGGCCCAGCCGCAGCTCGAGGACCCCCCAGCGGACCCCCGCAGGGAGATCCAGGACTGGCGGAGCGCTCTGGACAAGCTGCAGAACTCAGAGCGCAGACTGCTGCAGGACAAGGAAGGGCTCTCCAATCAGCTGCGTGTCCAGACTGAGGTACCTCTTGTTGTTATTGCCCCCTTGCCTTACCACACTTATCTTTTTGTGTGCATGTTGATTCTAAAGAAGCAGTTAAGGGTTCCAGTAAAAAGTACGACATTGCCATAGCCATAACTGCTCATGGTAGTATGTTAAAATGTGAATGATAACAACATGAATGACCAATTTCATGTCCTTGTAATGAATTGGTACGCATGTACAGTACACAGTTTTTGTAAGCAGAAGACAATGATCCAATATGTACTTTTCTCCTGTTTAGTCAGTGGTGTGAATAGATATGGAGGGCACTATGTGAACACAGTATCTGTTACAGGCTGGAGGGATGGATATGTGACTGTAGCCATGTGCTGCTGTATGCGTGATACAGACAGAATCTGTGTCCAGGTGTGATTCAGCGGTGCAGGGGTACAGATACAGATGGCTTTTCTCTTCTGTGCAGGTGAACCGGGAGCTAAAAAAGTTGCTGGTGGCCTCTGTGGGGGATGACCTGCAGTATCACTTTGAGCGTCTGGCCCGGGAGAAGAACCAGCTGATCCTGGAGAACGAGGCATTGGGCCTCAACTTGGCCCACACTACAGAGCAGCTGGAGCGCATGAGCATTCAGTGTGATGTCTGGAGGAGCAAGTTCCTCGCCAGCAGGTGTGTGTGTGTGTGTGTGTGTGGGGTGTATCTCTGAATGTGCGAGGTGCATGTGTGCGTGTGAGAGAACTGACTGGTTACCTGTTCTCTCTCCAGAGTGATGGCAGAGGAGCTGACCAATGCGAGGGCAGCTCTTCAGCGCCAGACCAGAGAGGCCCAGAGCGCCATCCAGGACCTGCTGAGAGAGCGAGAGGAATTCTCCAGGGACATGCTGCAAACACACAGGTAACATGCTCGCACAGTAAAGTCCTGATTCTTAAAAGAGGATGCATAGAAGGAAATTTAGGAGTGTTCTTACATTCTCCCTTTTCCAGCGTGGCAATAATGAACGTGTGCTGTGGTCATACAGGTCTTTGGAGCAGCTGCTGGTCTCTCTGCAGTGGGGCAGACAGCAGAGCTACTACCCAAGCGCCCAACCCTTGAGCACAGGAGAGCTGGCTGCAGCCAACCGTAAGCTGGCTGATGCCGTGAACTCACACCTGCTGGGAAATCTAGGCAGCAGCAGTCTGAAGAGTGATCAGGCCTCCGAGCTCTGCAACACCCCAGCTGAGAAGATGGCAGAGAAGGTAGGGGGCTTCTCTGCTCTCATAGAAAAGAAGTAATATTTTTTCCTTCAGTATGAGCATTTGTGACATTGATAACCCTGTTTTATTCCCTCACAGGTGCTGAGGATTCTGGACCCCATTTCTGGCTCAGACAGCAATTTTGCAAGCCCCCTTTCAGACTCCTCTCCCTCTGCCTTTCTGCCCAGTAAGAAAAGCATTGGGCGATTCCACCCCTACACCCGTTACGAAAACATAACCTTCAACTGCTGTGAGCGCTGTAGTGGTGAGCTCATTGTGCTGTAGGTGAGGCCCTAGGCTAAAGGTCATATATCCTCCTACTGGTGCTGTGCTGTTAGGTGACTAGCGAGTGTCCCGTTACGGTCGCCTGCTGCCCCCCTTCTTCACCAGCCTCCTTCAAATGACAGCTCGTAAGGGTAAGCACAATAAGGTTTAAGGTTAAAGACATTTTCTGTAAATAGCAAGGCTTTTACTCTGGAGAAGAGTGAAATTGCACTGTGAGTATGTAAAAGTTTAATCTTACTGAATTTACTACAGATGACCTCTGTGTCTCCTGAATGATGATTGACCCTGGATGTGTAAGATCTATGTACATGTGTTACACTTGACTACTAGCGATCTGGGCTGCTGTGGTTGTGACAGATGTTATCATGCTTTCCTGGCAGTGCTTCATGGGAACACCCTCATTGAGAAGGTACTACGTATTGGAGCTCTTGATAATATCTGGAGTTTTGTAAAATGGCAAAAGTGCAATTTCACAAATAATATACTGTATATAAAGACACAGTATTTTTCCACAAGGATGGATACAATTTCAAAAGGTGTAATTCAGTGTTTTACAGGATATTTATTTATCAGCTTGATTTTGTATTACTGGAGTATTATTGACAGGAGATGCATTTCATTTGTGTGTGAACTCCTGGTGCTGCAGAGCAATCCCTGCTTGTACTTGACACACCTTTCATGACATTGAGTACAGGTTAAATTTTCAGTGGGGTGCATCTGTGCTGGGGTTCTCACTGTTTTGTTCAGGCCGGTGATGTGAGCTATACTGGGCTCAGATGTATTCTAGATTGTATACAATACAATATAGGTGGACAGTTTGTGTGTAACATTAAGCTGCTGTGGAATCATGTATAGAAAACAGAGCTTGTTGTTGTGTACAACTTTGTGAATCATTTGATAATAAAATGGATGGAATTTAACCAGAAGTAAAGTGTGATATTGGTGTAACACACTGCCATTTCCTCTTTAGCAGCACAGTCTCAGAATTTCAGAATGCCTACACCTCATGGTCAGAGCTACAATATGTCAATCACTGTATTCCCAAATCCAGTTAAGGTAATGGAGTCATCTTAAGAGTCTAAACAACACAGTTCTGCTATTACAAAAAAGGTATTTAACAATCCAGGGCTCCACAACTGCTTGTTGTTACTGTCTAGTATGGGGTAAAATGTTTAACCAAGAAAATCTACATCTGTAAAAACCTTAAAAAAATATTAGGCAGCTGTGATAGCTGCAGTGGCTACACGATGTGTTGACCAGCCTAGCAGATCATGAAATGTCATAGAGAAAAGGGATACAAGGATTTTGAACGAAAGCTGGTCATGGATTGCACCGATTACTTGATGTATCAACGACGTGTCCATTTTTGCCAAATTGAATTGACTGGGGAGGACAAAGTAAGTTCTCTACATAAAGTCCCTAATCATTCCACAGTTACAGATACATCTCCAAAACCAGCTTTGACTGTAGTTTTTCTTGCACGGTACCAATACCAGCAGCATGGTTGGACACTACATCCTAAAAATGATTGCTTCTCAATCTGTGTATCATAAATATTTATTTTGAAACTGTGTATAACCGCCTGCAGCCATATGAATATGAAATGAATTTGGTTAAGAGATTCGTAAACAACCTCTGGCAGAAACCAGTGGGCTCGCTCACTGGAGACATGTAAGGAAATGTTTCCCTGTTGAAATACAAACTTCCATTAACTTCAATTTCTCTGGAAGAACACATGCGCTGGATATGATTTCTCAACAGAAAAAAAACTTTTATTTACACAGAACTGCCCCCTCCACCGTATGTATGACTATTAGTCTTTTGGACTTCATGTGGGGGCAGGTGAACCGAATGAGTAGATTAAAAATGCACATGGTAGCTGTGGATAAGAATGAGGGAAAGCTTTCGGCACTTAATTGCTTGCAAAACAAAATGTCCAATAAGGTTATACAGCATTTTCATATTTCATTTTGTGAGTACTGCTAACAAGAGAGATAGGGTGTATAATTAGCTTGCCTTTTAATCTTTGTTTTTCAAAAGTCTGGATGTTGTAGACTAACAAACAGCTACTAGCAACAACAGGCGGCACGCCAGTCAAATTAAGTTGACTGCTGTAATGCCTTATCAATCCTGGATGAAATTAAACACAAAGTAAACAAACCGCTGTGCTTGGTAAATGGACAAACTCTGCAAGTTGAGGCACATTTTATGAGTTTCTTTGAGGCGCCCAGGGATGAAGCACCCATTTCTAACCTTGTGAATTAAAAATGGCAGTTACATTATTCACAAAAAACTAAACTGGTAGCACAGGCCTAACAGACTGTTGTCATCAATTGTGCACTGAAGGATCAGTGGGCTGAAACTTGCATTCTCTCTGGAGATTGTTATGCTCATGACCTCAGTCTTGCTATTCGTCAAATGGCGAAAGCCATCTCACAAGCACTTTAACTTTATTGAGTTTAGGGCTGGATTTTACATTCATAAGCAGATATAATGGATGGATATAGTTTTTTCATAGCTATACCTGAATCGTAGTTTCACTATAGAGCAGTGTGGAGTGTGCAGAGCATCAGAGCTTGAGGAATAGAGGAGAGAATGAGCCAGTCAGCCACCCATTTTTACACAATTACTGTACTACAGCCAGCACATCCTTACAAAAAGCTCCTGTGGCTATATCAGTTAAAATGCACTGTAAATACTTTTTCTTAAATGTTGCATCATCATCTTAGATTAGATCAGAGCTGTTTAGATTATATGTGTGTTATATGTAAGTTAAATATACAGAGGATTTATTTTTCTTGAACACTTGGAACTCGCCCATCTACACAACTGAACAGCTAAAAGGTCCTTCACATTTATTTATACCCTTGTTATATTTTAACAAAAATGTGACAACAGGAAAAATGGCAATGTTTTGTTTTACATGAACTGAATGTACGCTTACTTTTAACACTGAAAACTTTCAAAAGAGCAACATCTTCAAAGAATGGTGTTTTACAAAAAACTTACAAATTTATCACAAATCAGTTATTGGCAAAGTGACAGGCCATTGTTTTTGGGAGGGTTTATACAGAAATCTCTCCATCATTCAATACAGAAGCATTACAGTAACAATTACAACATGTAGACTGAAGATGCATTCTAAGAGACAGGGAGAAAATCCCATCATAATTATAACTAAGGAACATTAATAAGCAAAATGTATGCATTATTTGCATCTCTCATGAAAACAATACAAACCAACACAACTTGCTAACAATGTAACAAGCTTAGACTTACCAGCAATATGAATGAAAAAGGTGAATTTAAAAACATCAATATTAAATAACTGATTTATTGATCCATTTATAAACGTATTTATTGAACTAGCTAATTGAACAGAATCTATGTAGTGCCTTTTGGGATCTTCAAAAACCAGTGGATTGGGGGATATAACATCCCATTTACCTATAATGTAGAACATTAATGTTGGGTGGTGCACTAGCAGCCATTGGATTCTAAACTCATCACAGTCAAAGCAAAGACTCAAAAGGCGCATGAACACCGCTTCCAGCAACCTGGTTCTCACATTACAATCATGTGGCAAAGGTCACCTCTAGCCACCCCCACACTCTTGCCTGCGTAAATAAACGTAGCACTTACTATAGTTAAAACGGGAACAGTGAAAGGTTAAGAAACTAAGAGAAACTTATGGAGCAGGGCAATATACTGTAGGCAGGACACAAAGAGTTATTTACAAAAATCTATTTGCAGAGATGAGAGGAGTCTACAACTACTTAAAATCTGGCACTCAACAATCTTGCCTTTTGAACTCAAGACTAGGCAAAAAATGTCAGGAACATCTCTTCGAAATTTCCAATGGTCTCTCAGCAGTGTACTTCTCCTTACTTGTCTTTAGGTCTTCACACCCATTTGGTCATGTTTTGCTTTAATGATTTCTTCTCCTGATGAACTCACAGCATGCTTCCAGTAAATAGCGGTCATCAGAAACACTTGCTTAAGAGGGACACCAACTCTGGTCGATGTTATTAACCCCTTAAATCGTAAAAGAACGTTTCTTTCAAATCAAAAGGAGAGGTTCCTATCACATTGTCTCAGAAATGTCTCCAGCACGCTGGAACAGGATTTCTCCTTCAATAAACAACTCAGGCTAAAAACAACCTCTTTACATATAAAACACTGAAAGTACAGAAGAACGAACAGTTAAAGCACAATTATATGTGCCATCCCATTCTTGGTAGATAACTGTGTGCGTGTTTATCTGTGTGTGTGTGTGTGTGTGTGTGTGTGTGAGTTGCCAGCTTGTCTCTTAGCGGCAATGGTGTGTGTATTTGGGTTCATAATTTGGGTTCATAATTTACCAGACCAGACAGGCGAAAACGACATTTGTTTGTCTGTGTGTGGGTGTGGGTGTGCGTGGGGTAAAAATTTGGTCAGAACTGTTGGAACGGGCAGCGCTTGTGTGCGTATGTAGGAGGTTAGCCAGTGGAGGTGGCAGCTGTAAAGACTGGGCCACTGTACACACTGTCCCCGGACACCTCCCCCATGGCCTGCAAGGCCACCGTTGCTGCCATGGCTTTGGCATGCTTCTTGTTGGGGCTGGCAGTCTGAGGCTGGTAGTCCGTGCCATTGATCACCACCTGCATGTGGGAGCAGACAGCAATCAGGTGTCTCCAGAGAGATACAGTTACACACATGCACATGTAACGGGTGGTCTCTTGCGTTGTGTTTTAATGTGATGTTACGTGGGTCGGCGAGTGAGCGAGTTTCGAACTGAGGTTCTTACTGCTCGCTGCCAACCCCTTAAAGCCAGCGTCGTTGCCAGTTGAGCAAATTGCCGTTAGGCTGTCGGCGAAAACGCTACTTAACCAGGTCTCAGGGGGAGTGACGTAGCCGCTGCAACCACTCGGCTACCTGCTACCCGCTACCTAAGGCTTTACGCAGGACTCACACGAGCTGATCACTTCAGCTCTGCTACACACATAGACACACCGTGCTCTAGCCAAAAGCCAAAAGGCTCTTTCACACTTGCACACTGTCCGTCTGTCTCACACACTCTCTCACACACACACACACACACACACACACACACACACACACACACACACAAACATCAGTGCTCACAAGCGCACTCACAGGGACACAAACATGTCCAGTGAAATCACTCACCCTTAGGGCTGTAGCATTCTCACACATACAGCTGAGCCATGCTGCTCTACACACATGAGCATGTACACACGCACGCACCTTGAAGAGGAAGTTCTTGCGGTGGTCAGGCCCGCTGTCGTGCACCATGACAAACTCTGGGGGCGCCCACTTCTTCTTGTTACACATCTCCATCAGCGCTGACACAGGATGTTTTCCTGGATGGAACAGGAGAGGATCAGCTACTGAACTTAGATTTACTTAGCCGTAGTTTTAATTTAGATTTACTTAGATACTATTATTTGGTGGTCTGCTGATGAAGGAATCGTTACACAACAATGGGACGCACCCAGCAAGTCCTTCATTACCACCAGACTGCCAGACTTCTGGGTCTTCTCCCCCTCTGCTACCAGACCTGTGCCAGAGACACAAAAACAGATAAGCTCGCGTCACGCTTTTAAACACACCTGGAGAGACGTCCTCAGTATGAAAAAGTTCCTTTGTTTTTGCTGTCACTGAAACACCCTGACTACTACTTCTCTGCAGTGAAACATGCCAGTGACACATGGTCTCTCTCGTACCTTTACGGTCGGTCTTGAAGTCGATCACAATGGGTTCCACAGTACCCTCTCTGTATTTGCCCAGTCCCTCGCCCGCACGCCAGCCCATCTTCCTCATCAGGAACTCGCCCACACCCCCGGAGACGGGCGCAGCTCGCAGGAACTGGTCCTGAGGGAGGGGGGGCAGAGAGAGGGGAGCACACAGGGTACAGACACTACATCAGCATCTCAGCTTCACACGTAACAGCAGGACTGTACATCCAGTACAACGGCCAGATTGTGTGTGTTATTAGGAAGGTAAATCCTGTCTGACAGCCAGATGGAGTTTTGTGTCAGACTGTTTACTGCACTGCAAATGAATGTACCCACACTTAAACAGTAATATCTCCCTCACTGTCCTGAAACATGGACCTGTGAGGAACTCAGCGAGCTTATGACACTAAAGCTACAGGTCTTTACATCATGGAGAAAATCAGTCACTCTTGTCAGATGCAAAATTCTGTATGATGACTTTAACATGTTACAAAAATGCCTCATATCCTGACAGCCACACAGAAAAACTCATCTGCTGAATATGAAGCTGGCTGCTCAGCATACTTCCTGCAACATACCTTTAGAGGGTGAAGTAAGTGGGGCGCTACGCTCAGGGTCTAAACCTGGGTCTTTGAATCATCAACCGACCCCCCCCCCCCCGTGCTTGTGTGATCACAAGCTTAGAAATTCCAATGAAATGGCAAAACGCATGCAAAATTAGTCTTCTGTTACGTGTTTAATCTAATTACGCTGCGTCACTCATTGGAAAGACTTGCTGGAAAAGTGTTTACGTGAACAAGGGCGCGTCTGTCTCTCTCTACTGCCACGTCTCCACAGCCAGGCCAACGTGATGTAAATCTAACAGCCGCACAGTCACACTGGGCTGAGAGGGGCAGCTGCTGTGGATGTAGGTGCCTGAGGGACATATCACTTAATGAAATGCAAGGGGTTGTGGGTGCAGTCATGAGTCACAGTCTCAGTTCCCGGATGCGTTTTGGGACTGCCGTCACCAGGTAGGACATGAGGAGGAAGGGGAGCCCAATCCTGCAGGCACTGGGCTCAGGAACCAGAGAGAGACAGGGGCCCTGATGATACTCAGGGATCATGCCATGCTCTGCACTCAACTGACTTTCATTTTGGAGATCACCTCTGAGCCAGAAATAAAAGCCCCACGGGAGAGAGAGGCAGCGCTAACTGCACACTTACTGAAACGACTCAATAAATGTACACAAATGCACACATAATTATATATGTATATAAGGGTGTTGTTGATGTACATACCTTGGCCCCATCATCGGCCGTGCATCTGATGAGAACAGAAGGGGCCTGACAGTGACCATGGCAACAAGGCAGCTACAAGGACTGACCCTGCAACAAGTTTCCATACAGAGGGGTGAAAGTTCACAGGTCAAACTGTGAACTCCCACCTCTCTCACCTTAAACCCCCCTCCCGCCCCGAGCAAAGGAACACTCCCCCTTTGCTGGGTCCATCCCCAGCGCCTACAGCAGCGATGCCCCAGACATTCTGATCCAGACACTCAGCATTGATGTCATCAAGTATCCCCCAATTCTAAACTATTAATATGACTACTCAAATCACACACATTGGACCGACTTTTATAGAGCAGAACCACACTCGTAAATGTACCCCTGTGGCAGAACAATACCTCTGCCACAGATGTACACAGGTGGAAGCTGGCCAGAATGGACATTATGAGATGATTTCATGTTTCAAGAGGCCTGTTACTATGTGATAAAACAAGCAAAAGTGAAAGAAAAAAGTGAAAGAACCTCCATAGATTTTGTGAACCATCGACTCTGGCTTGGAGCTGCAAGTTGTGCTGGGAGAAGGCCAAGCTGTGACAATCTGCTGAAGGTGAAGCAGAGCACCGTGCTGCCTTCTGTAGGTTTCTGCATATGACTGCCAGGAGATTGCAAACTCTATAACAACTCTCCTACCCACTGCTCCAGGGCGACAGTGCCACCCAAGTCCTGTATTATTCAAAAAACGTGGTGTAGTGTGTCCATTTAACAAGCATGTCCTACAATATGTTAGGAGGGCTGTGTAAGTTAGCACTTGGCACATAAAAAAAAAATTCCAATTATAAGCCCTTGACAATAGATAATATGACTATCCTATCAGAAGAGGTCACTGCACTATTGTGCCCCCATGGTGTGCGGAGGGGGGGGGGGGCCTTCTAACTTGATGACATTCAGAGTGAGTGAGCAGAGGGGCTCCGGGTGCCAGCTGCAGCGCCCACACGGTGCCACTCTACCCTCCGCGGGAGAACACCCAGTCCAGATGCTGGCAGACGTGGTGGGGGGGGGGGGCCGTCGGGCGCACTCTCGTCCTCCTCCCACCCTCTCTGCAGAGTTAAGAGCCCAGAGGCAGGGCGCCCATCCTGTACCTGCTTTGATAAAATTTCACACATAAAGAGCTGCATCATCGTCTCCAGTGGTGTACCCGCTTCACACTGTGGACACAGGCTGGGGGAGGGGGGAGGGGGGGAGTTGGGGCTTTTGGGACTTTTGGTTGCCATGCATCAAAACTGCCTTTTCTGTAACAGACCAATTCCCTCTATACTGTTCACATGTTGAGGATTGAGCTTGATGATTTTGTTTTTAGATCACTATGTCTGCTCTTCCCTTAGAGTAGGTTTTATGGTGAAGAGAATACCGTGTTAGAGTGGGTCCCCTACAGAGATATAGGTCTCTGTGTTGTGGGGTACAGTGTTGTTATGCCACCTGAACAAGGCTCAGTGTGTTAACGTGGAAAGGTGACCTCTGCGGCGCTGCACGTTTTGACAGGCAGCTGAAATGGTCATGTTACAGTGACGAGCGGAACAGACAGGCAAGAGTGGACCTATCTCAGCAGGGCAGCGAAAGAGGCGCTACAGGTTTGGCTGCATGAAAACCAAACAGGCCGCTTGGGATGCGGTCGCTGACCGGCGAGATGCGTGAAGCGGGTACACCCATGGACACAGACGAAACAGACACCAGCACACCAAGTGTGTTTCCTGAGTGGGCCAGAGTGCAGAGGGAAGGGGGGCGGGGGGGCAGGTGTGTGGCAGGTCAACAAGGCCTGGGATTCCTCCGAGACATCAGGTCAGTGGTGTTTTTACATGATTAGGGATGCACAAATTACAGTGCGTGTATGTATGACTGAGTGGTGTGAATGTGGATTACTGCATTGAATTTAATTATACCTCAGTGTAGCTGGTTTTCTTTCAAGCACACTACCACCAGGTATACCAAGGTGGAGACAGGCCCGGGACTGGGATCTACAGATCATGTGACACTCCACGTAGCCAAAGGGCACAGAGGAAATAATTATGCTTATTGTGACATCATGGATTACAATACATTTTAGTTTGCACACAGTTCCCAAATATAAAGTGCAGCACTAAAAGTGTTTGTGGTGGTTTTATTGCATACCGTGAGATTGTGAGAAACTTCACAAATGTGGTGCAAGAATATTGATTTAATAACTGCTGGTTTTTATTACTCCAGAGTCACAACTGCCTTAGAATGTAATATCCGTAATAAAATGGCCCCAGGGCGACAGTCGTGACTACCTACTCCAGTGACTGTATATATGTGGTTGCATGTATGTTCAGATAGTTTGGAGGAGGGGGAGGGGGGGGGGGGGGGGGGAGTACTCTGCTCTCAGCCTCACACAATCTCTCTTTCTCTCTGTGTTGCCATCCCTCTCAGACACCCAGTCTGCAGTGTGCACACACAGGCAGGATGTTCAGGAGGAGGGGTGAGGCTTTACCCAGTTTGCAGTACACTCACAGGTGCGGGGGTGTTACCTTCTTGATCCAGGCCTGAGGCCCACTAGTGGACAGCTCTTCAGAGGACAGCACCTGGGCGCCCGTGGAGCCAGTGAAGAGACCCGGGATGGTGTTGGACTGGGCCCATGCATCCACCTGTGGGGGTTAAGGGTAAAAGGTCTGAGGTTAAGGTCATGGGAGGTTCTGCCTCCATTATCATGGGGCAGGAGAATTCAGGTTTGTGGATCATGATTCTTCCATGGGCTTTAAAATATGCTCCAATTATATGGGCTAAGACATTGGGAGCCCTCACTGACTGATTTAGCACAATGGTAGGGCAATAAAGTGGAACCACAAGGTCTGCTGTTCATTATGCGAAATGCTTAAACCTGGATATGCATTAACCACTGAACAGGTACAATAATGTACTGTGAAATCAAAACTAAACACAAATGAGTATGTGTGTACATGTGGTGCTAGCTGATATTGAAAGATACAGTACCAGTCAAACCTTTGGACACACTTGATTAAGATTATGGGAAACATGCATTCAAAGAAATGTTGATCTAAAGGCTTGTGCTCAAATGCTTGAAATTTGCTTCTTAGACAAATATAAATAGTGAATTGATGCCTATGTATGAATCTAAATTTTAGGATAGTTTTGATTTGTTTAACGCTGCATATTCCCATCTGCTTTATTTCATCATTTTGGTTTTTTTACTCTTATTCTAAAATGTGGAAAATAATGAAAATGAAGAATAAACGTTGTGTCCATACTTTTGACTGGTACTGTTTGTAGATCAGTTCAACTCACTTTGAGAGTACATCGGGGGAAATCCCTGAGTAGCTGACATTCACTCATGCAAACAGCCTTTAATCTGACACCAAATAGCTGGGGCAGATGTGTTCATGATGTGTAGAAGCCTTCTGTTCTTTGGTTGTGTGTGTGCAAATGGGGATATTAAACCTCCCTTGCAAACACAGTCCTGCTGCAGGTGAACAGTATATTGAAGGGCATGGGTTTGAAGGATGTAGGCAGAGATCTGAATCTCTAGGTTTCCACAGCAACATCGCAGTCACCACTGAATTTGAGAACTCAGTTTTAACACTGAAATCCTCCTGTAATGTTCAGGCTGTATGTCAATTGATGTTGAGCAATTTATTAACATAGATGACTGATAAGCTAAAAAAATCCAGTATGAGTGAAGGAACCCTAAAACAGGCACATTCCATGAAAGAATAATTTTCTGCACCTTCCTCACTGTTTCCATATGACTTTTTCCAACAGCACAACTGACCCGCTTGGTTCAATTTCTGTTGCATGACTGGACAATTTCAACTCTACTCGAGCAGAAATTATGTATATTAATGAGTATCTGGCTAGTTAATTACTTTTTACTGGCTGTCTAAATGGAATATGCTTCCAGTATAAATGTGTTTGATTCAGGATGCAGAAGCTAAAATCCAAATCTACCAGACTTACTGAACAAAAGTTGCTTAACAGAAGACAGTGTTAGGAAAATCAGCTGCGAGGAAACTGGCATCTTTTTTAAGTGGGTGGAGTTACTTGCTTGTGGAAGAAACATGCTTTTCATATACAGAGGTAACGTAGAGCTTCACCAAAGATGAGCACAAGGAGAGCAGAGGTTAGCTCGTAGGTAAGTATTACTCAGAGTGGAAACTGTGGTTTGGGAGCTGTGTTAAATTTGGTGGCCCTTTTCACTCTAACTTTGAACAGCAAAATGCAATAGGCAAGGGCCAAGTTAGGAAACCTGCAGTGGCTGACACAGCACATGAACACAGTGATCTCTCTCTTGTGTGTGTGTGTGTGTGTGTGTGTGTGTATATGTGTGTGAGACTGCTGAGGAAAAATAGCAAGAGGTGTGACCACACAGCTGGATGTCTGGCATCTGAAACACCATATTTTGGGTAAATGATTTTTTTCCACTGACAAACTGCAACTTCACAAGTGGGATTGCAGGAAGAGTGGAAAACTGGAAGCAAAAACCATACGCTTGAGTGCTTGAAATGTGTGAAGGAAAACCTTTGCCTTTCCCCCAAAACTGTCTGTTTGTTCCACTGCCACTTTCTTGAATGTATAAGGATTGTTGTCTTTCCATTTCCATCATTGTCAATAACTGAGCTCTTCGAACAAGTAGATGCCATACAGGTTAATTTTTAATTGTTCATTGTAATAGTCTGTCTGTGGGAGCCAACCAATAGATTAACAAGCCATAGCTGCCTAATTTGGGGCATGTTAAATACAGATATGTGGCTGGAGAGCAGGAGGCTCAGTTTTCAGCTACCTGTGCTTAGGTGGGTTTCATTCCTTTGTTGGATTTCTGAATGTTTTTTTAAATAAATTTTTGTTTTTTGGTTCATTTTTGTGAGAAATGTTAGCCAGCTTCTCCACAAAATGAAACAATAATCCAAAGCAAAAAAAAAAAAAAAATCATGAGTGTTCAGCTTCATTTCTGCCACCAGGTGATGGTTACAGTAATTTTCACAAACAGGCAAGTGAAAGAAGCACGTCACTTGTCTGTGTGTCTGCTGGTAGGTGCGTTGCCTGACAGTTCTCATTCTCTCTCTCTCTCTCTCACACACACACGTACATCCACACACTGTGGAGTGAAGTCACCGGGAGCTTACCTGCTCCTGTGCCCGACTCAGCATGCAAATGGCGTTGACATCGAAGGGGTTCTCCGCCAGCCGCTTCTGCGCCACGGCCCTCTCACTCACGGCTAGCGTGATGTCCACAGGCTGGGAGAAAAAATGCCACCGGTCAACCAAAACACAAGCACACACATCCCCATACATCCTGACCAGCTTGCCATGTTTCTCCTGGTTTCCCAGGTCCAGCCAGCATGTGTGAATGTCCAAGGGCCCAGGTCTCTGGGGAATCCCAGCTGTCTGCTCTAAAATCAAAAGCAGGATAAATAACAGCAGGCAGGGAGGGCAAAATGCAAGCCTGCCTCCTACAGGTGGGGTAAATATATTAACTTATATTATTAAATATATTATGTTTTTTTTATTTTGTTTGTGCTGCAGTTGACTTAAAAAAATCCATTATGCAATGGAACATAATGCACAACAATACACAAATCAAAAACTGAATTTTCCCATACATCCATCTGTGAAAGAAAAAGAAACAATTCAAAATCCTCTAACGTTTTTGGCAGGTTAAATAAATTGCATCTAAACAGCGGCCATATGAAGACAGCTTGATTAAAAGAATCCCACAGTTTAAACCCAACTTGAGCAACGCAGTGTGTTCAGAGTTAACTATATATCGTCCAGTAGTTGGGACCATGCAGTGCAACAGCAATCCTGGAAGAAATGACAACCTCTTTCTTTCTCTCACAAACACACACGCATACTGCAGATGTGTACTGTTCTACTTTGGTTAATGAAGTCTCAAAACAACTCAAATCATACAAACAGAATGAAAAATCAAGCATGCTAGAATGATTTTCAGAGCTTAGTTTAATAACCAACATTGCATTGTACAGAAAGCAAACAGAACATCCTAACAACTAAAAAAGGCTAAAATGCTACTTTTAATGAAGAAACAAGCCTAATGTGGATACATCAGAGGAGAGGAGTTCAGTGGGAATGTTGAGTTCTGTATTATACAGAATAACTAGATTGGAGACTGCAATCTGCCATCTACTGTCCAATTTAGTGTCCAGAATGACCATATAAAATAAGGAAACAGACATTCTAGGACAAATGGCTGCTCTATGTGCAAACATTTGACCTCTGTTCTACATGGGTGTATCCAATCTAGCACCACTCATTATCAGACATAATCTCTATTGGCTACAGTCTATGACCTCTATAGGAAACTACAGCCTGCTGCCCTTGCAGTTACTTTACAGTTTCCAAAACACCCAGGCACTATCTACACAGATGTTTTCCTCACCCTCTTCTCACATCCCAGTCCTGCTGTTTAAGGTATTAGGTGACCCACTTTTCTCTTGCTTAACAGACGTGTTGTCTTTTCTTAAATTTGTGTGCAGGTGTTTGGCTATCCTTTATAACTCACGTAAAAATTACTGACGCAGATTCACAATGTGGTTTTGAGTCACATGGAAACAATGCCATCAAAAATTCACCATTTTAAACACTTGTCAAAGGGATTGGGTATATGGCAGAAACAACAAGCCATTTCAAAATTAATATTAAAAAAACACCACTCCTAAATAAGGACTGTGTCAAAATGACTTCATGAATTTATCCAGAACTTTCTCCAACATTGTCACCCGATAGCGGAATGGACTTCCACACTTCATCCATTCTGCCAAAACCCTCATTATCTTCAAGAAATATCTGAAGACAGAGCTCTTCTGCACTCAGCTGAACACCAGAAACACTACCACCTAACGCAATTTGTGTCCTAAACTTTATTTTCCTTTAAAAAATCAAATATAATGGTTTACTGCACTCGTATCTCTACCAGCTAGCTTCTACCTTGTCTGGCCAACTACTACTAAACATGGTCATGCAGCACTTCTAATACTGTTGACTCATTATAAGGCTTTTTGCTTGTGTTGTATTCTGCCTCACTTGTAAGTCACTTTGGATAAAAGCATCTGCCAAGTGAATAAATGTAAATGTAAATGTAATTGTAAATGTAAATGGCCTAGTGTCAACAAGGTGACAGTTATGCACAGGTAAGCCACTCAGCAATGGAATACAGTTGCAACACAACTGGCCACAGACGTTAGCAATCATTCTCATATTGAATTCTTCACTGAATATTTAAGGGTTAGAAACGGACATATAGTAGTTTCACTATCTGCAAAAAACTGTCACTTCTTGTGTTTTGCTTCCCTTTTGATTAAAAACTATCCATGAGTTTCTTTAGAAAGACCATTCAAACACCTAGTACATGCACAATAGACTAGTTTTACAGTGATTTTTCCAATGACCTTATTTATTTCAAGGAAATACCCAAATATACAAGGCTTGGTTACACAAACTGAATAGCCTAATCAATCTTCTAACCTGGGAGTTCACTGAGGGAAAGACTGTTTGCTATGAGTTGTCTTCGCAAAAGTGTGGTGCTCTGCAGCTCTGTGTAGTTCCTCCTCCCTGCAGACAGGGGGTGAAATAGGAAAAAAACAAAGAGGCCTGGCATTTTGTGTAGATGGCTGGTCTGGTGGAGGAGGATGGGGGTCAGGTCAAGGGGAGTAGGTGCCTGCCTCTGGCAGGCCAGATCAGCTCTAACAACCACTGTCCACCTGGGCATCCGCGACAGCTGGGGACTGTGGCATAGGAGCATTTCCCACCTGAAGAGGTGCGTCAGGGAAGACGCTGTCGTTCTCCTTGCCTTCTTCGTCCGCTGCTGAAGCTGTTGTTCCTGCAGCCTTATCTCCCTTCTTGTCTACAGGAACCCACTCTCCATAGGCCCCATCACCCTCCCTCTTGCGGTGCTGAGACCCTGAAGACACTGGGAACTCCTTAGCGTAGGCCGCTTCGGTTCTTGTTGCTGGTTTTGCCGATGAATTCTGGACAGGGTGAAAGGTGGGAAAAGGAAGGGAGAAGGTTACTGCAACATTAGGCGAAAACAGTGAATAATGCAAGCATTTCAGGAATGTTTGCTTTAAAGCAGAAAATAACTTTCAACCGCAGACATGTTCAGCCACATGTGAAAAACCTGAGATGACATCTGATGTTTGATGAACACAAATAGCTGTGAAAAGATAATACCCAGTTAACAAAAACACTATTGCAGGAATAGCTGGGTAGTGTTGTGCCTGTGGAATCAAAATCTGTATGTAAAATAAAGCAGACAGAAAACAATAAAATGAATAGATTTCACACACAAATAAAAGCCTGGATGTATAATGAATACATTGGACAGTTTACATTATATTTAATGAAGTGGGCATTACGATGCTGAAAATTTTTTTACAATAATACTGCCTGACTAAATTCTAGCCACTTCTCTGGGTCAGGTTGGCTGCCACTGATGTACAGCACATCTATAAATCTTCACACAACTGAACCCATTTCTTGCAGGAAATGGTGCTGTGGCACTGGGAGAACACCACGACAGTGAAGCCTTACACTGAGGCTGAAGGTAATTCCCTTGTTCTCCCTGAGACCCACTCCTGCGAATGGCTTCTCGTCATCCTCGTCATCAGACACATGCGGCTTGTTAACAGCCATCTCCTCCTTACTCTCTGCAATCTTCTTACACTTCTGCAAAAAAAGAACAAAAAAGAAATAGTTATTCACAGTGCGTTTCCCACATTTACCCCCATCACAGCTGCTAGCAAAACACAACTACTGTTTGGGTCTGGATGCCTAAATCTCAGTCTATTCACTCTCTAAACTGTTTTCAACATTAACATGAGAAATAAAAGATTAACTCTCATTCAATGAGGAAAATTCTGTGATAACTCTTGGGAAAAACAGGATCTTGTGATCTTTCTTTTCTTTTCAACAAAAAGTATATTTTCACACAACTGCTGGGTACCATGCATTTTATGTGATCTCCACGTAATGGGGTGCATGGGGCTCTGTGGCTGGGCTTCTCCATTCTCCACATCTCACCTCTGTGAGCTCCTTGATGCTGATGCTGTTAGCCTTCTGCGCCACCTTCCTCTTGACCTCCTCGATGTTGGCAGTGTTGGGCACAGCCGTGGCTGGCGGCTTGTTGGTGATGGTGGGCAGGGCAGGCATCGCTGTGAGGGCGCTCATGGTGGACAGGGCTGCGTTCATGGTGGCCACGGCTGCACTCATAGTCATGTTGGGCATGTTGGACATGCCCATGGGCAGGTTTACTGGGAGATTCATGGACAGGGGCAGGGACATGGGCGTGGGGACTGGGGCTGGGAGAGGCAGCTGGAGGATGGCCTTGGGCCTAAGGCTCTCGGGAATAGGCATGCCGGCCTTAGCACACATGGCAGCTGCGTTGGCCTTGGCGATTTCAAGCAGCTGGTCCTTATCTGCGTGGAAAAGGGAGATATGAAGAACATCATGCTTCAGATGAAATAATTCTGGTTACAAACTGTGTTAGAGAGAGGCTAACTTGCCAATTTACATACAGTATAAATGTAGGTTCTGGGTGTATATGTGTGAGCGGAGTGCTAGAACGAAGCACTCATGAGAAGTGGCCCATTTACAGTATGGAGGTCATGAATTGATTCAGTTAAGATCCAGCAGCTCAGAACACAAAATGTCACATATGTACAATCTTGATCGTGGGTTCTCACTGTGATTGCTGGTTTTAGTTCTAGCCCAAATTACAATGCCATAGTGAGCTGCTGTTGGTATAAACCAAGGGATATATGACATAAATGATCACTGGAGATGCCTGTGGTATGGAAAGAAAGGGCAGCCGTACCGAGCTCAGTGAGGCGCGGTGGGGTCTTGCTAGAGCTTCGGCGGGCGCGTGAAGCGGACCTCCTCTTGCGGAGGATGAGGACAGGGGAGTGGCTTGGGGTGCGCTTCCACCGGTCCCGCCGATTCAAGGGGAAGCCACTCCTCCTCCGGCGAGAGCTGGAGCGCGACTGCCGGGACCTCGAGCGGCGAGCCCTGGACCGCGACCGCCTCCTCCTGGCCGGGGAACGGGATTTTGAGCGTTTGCTTTTGTCTGCGGACTTAGATCTCCTCCTGCGGCCCGGAGACCTGGACTTTGAACGTTTCTTTTTAGTGGGCGACCTGGACTTTGATCGCTTCCTTTTGGCAGGAGACCTGGACTTTGACCGTTTCCTTTTAGGGGATCTGGACTTTGAATGTGACTTGCGTTTTCTAGTCACTGACTTCGACCTTGATCGCCTTCTCCTTGCGGGAGACTTAGACTTGGACCTTTTCTTCCGACTGCGAGACGGAGACCTGGATTTCCTCTTCTTTGCTGGAGACTTGGACTTTGATTTCTTCCTTCGAGCAGTAGTTTTTGATAGGGACCGTCTTCTTCTAGAAGATGAAGTGGACCTAGAACGCTTTTTACAAGTAAGTGACCTGGACTTTGATTTCTTCCTCCTTGAGGGACTTCTTGACTTTGAAGATTCCTTTCTGGTAGGAGATGCTGGAGAATGTCTTTGTTTAGACAATTTACTTTCCGGAGTGGACTTGGTGTCTCTTCCAGCATGTGGCTTTGCCTCTGTTAACGGTGACTGGGGTCTCAAAGAATCACCATCATGACTGGCAGGAGATCTTGAATGTGAGCTTCTAGGCAATTGTATAGACTTCTCATCACTTTCAGTTTTCTTGTCCATTAATGTAATGTGATTCGACTCTTCCAGCACTGATCTGTCTGACAAGGGAGGAAGCGATTCAGACCGCCTGTCAGACTGTGGGGAAACAGACCTGGACCTGTCAGTCTGCTCGCCTCTACCATCAGACGCACCCTGTGACTCAGAATAGTGCTGTTTACAGGTCAGTTCTGATTGACTGTCAGCACAGGAGTCTGAGGGCACTGAAAAATCCTGATGAGTCAAAGCCATCTCCGCTGTAAAGCACTTTTCAGTTTCACCCCTCTGTGGAGATCTACTGTCATGGGGCTCCTCAGAAACATTAGCCTGGGCTTTAGAAGAGAAAATACTTGCCACTTCTTTCATAGGAGAAGGCTTGTTCCCCACCTTGCTATCAACTAAAAAGGGCACTGGTTTCCAGGACCCAGTGGGGACAAAGCTTGTCTCTGAGCTGTCTGTGCTGTGTTCAACAGACACAGCAGATGGCTGTCCCATTTCAGGGCTGGCAAAATCTAAAGGGGGTTCTTCTTTCACTGAGTGCCCAGCTAGAACTTGAGGAGTAATTTCTTCAGAAATAGCATCTGCCTCATTTGTCTTCTCCAGAGTCAGACTTGTATGGTGGCTGTTTTTTGATTCATTTGATTCATTTCTTGTGGGAGAGCTTGATTTCGAGTGCTTACACATCTTAGGAGAGGAACCTTTTCTTTCTTTACTGCCATGTTTAGGAGATTTAGATTTTGACTGATGTCTTGTGTGGGATCTTGATGTTGATCGCTTACTCCGGTGAGCAGATCTCGATTTCGAAACGCTCCTCCTCTGAGACTTGGATTTTGATCGCCTCCGCCTCACTGCTGACCTCGACTTTGAACGCCTGGAACGCCGCGGTGACCGAGATTCAGACCGCCGTCTTTTTGGGGACCTTGTTCTGGATCTATTCCGCCTTGCTGATGTGGATCTTCTGTTTCTCCTTGAACTCCTCAGGATAACTATGGACCTTGATCGAGTCCGCCTGGTTCGCCTGGTTGACCTGGATCGTGACCTTCTACGGCGTGAGCGGGACAAGGATCTGGACTGCCTGGTCCTTCTAACAGACCGGGACCGAGAGCGTCGGTTTTGCCCATGAGACCGAGACGTCCTTGATCTGGACCTCGAATGCTTGCGTCTAAGTGATTTTGACCGAGACTGACGCGAGCGTACAACAGATCTGGATCTTGTGCGACGAGTGCGTTGCACTGACCTAGATTTTGACCTCCTTTTCCTGGTACAGGACCTGGACTTAGAGCGTTGTCTCCTCTTGGCAGAAAGAGATCTGGACCTGCGCCTCCTTGAGCGAGACCTAGAGCGCTTTTTCCTGGGGCTGTTCTTCCTCTTGGAGGCAGATCGAGATCTCTTCCTGGAGGTGGAATGGGCCTTTGGAGAACCAGATTTACCAGACAATTGCTTTGGGCTCCGGGAGGGACTGCGGCTCTTCTTTCTTGGGGTATGACGAGTTGTCTCCTTCTTTACATCCGAGGGGGATCGTGATCTGGAACGTGATCCAGACCTGTTTCCACACCTCTCTCCACCTTCTCCATCCTGCTTCCTGTTTTCATCTGTTGGGATGTCCAAGTCCTCCTTGTGTTCTCCCCTGTGATCAGGTGAATGTGCATTGTGAAAATTCACCTGCTCACCATTGTGCTCTGCAGCCACACAGTCCACAGCTGAAGAGTCTTTCCTATCAGTGGAGTCCACCATTTCCTCAACAGGCAGTCTGCATGACATGTCTTTGGTGCTAGGTTTTACGTGATCCGCATAGTGTTCTACAAAGGTGGATTCACACTTTACAGTCAGTGCCTCTATTGAGGGCGTTGCGTTCTCCATGTGTCTGACATTATCTGATGTGACCACAGGCGATGAGGTGGAAACCAGCTTCAATGCTTGCTTTGACTCCATCTCAGATTCAGTTCCAGAAGCCGAAGTGCTCTCCGACCGAGAACGGGTTGGAGATTTCTTTCCCAGCTTCTCCTCCTCTCTCCTCCTCTTTTTTTTCTTCTTCTTGCTTGTGTGTCGCTTCTGTTTTCTTGTCCTTCCCTCTCCCTCCTCTCCTGTTGGATCTGTGAAAATATCATTGCAGACTGAAGTAAGAATTAACACAAATGAACAAAAATGATCAAAATATTTTATAACAACTTCAAATATAAATGTAGTTTTTCAGTGGAATGGACCACACACATTCTCTGCTGACATTCAATGGTTTTCAACACATAAACAGAATGCTTGCACCAAACCAAAGCCCCAGGCCCGATATCAAAATCTAAAGGAAGTGGTTGTGGATTTATCAGAGATCCTACCAAAGGACCTTGGAAAGTGCAGTTTTAAGATGATTTCATTCATTTCCCCTTAACAATGAGTTTGATGTGTTGCCAAAAAAGGACTTGGAAAAAGTGCTTCCATTTTGTCTGCATCAGCAGTGTTATACATGATGTTCTGCTTCTTCAGGCTGAATCCGCTGTTCACAACTTGCCTGTGTGCAAACGTCTCGAACCTTCCTCCACATCATCTCCTTGGTCATTGTCTCGTCCCTGTTTATTGGCTGTGGCTTCGTTCTTTGCACTATATTTATAAAGGAAAAAAAATCACAAGTTACTTCTATGCATTCAAATAAGTCTCAGTTTCCCCATAAACAATGCCCCACTATATTTATGATGTATTTGTATGCATTTATTTCTAAGAAAACTCATTTCAACTGCCTTTTCAAACGTGTACGTTTAATGACATTTTTATACATTTTCCCAAAACAAAGGAATATTGACCCCCATAGTGTACCTACCCGTGTATACCCAAGATAATAAATTTGCATGTCAGATTAAAATAATCCTTTAACTAGTGATTCTAGGTGGGTTGCTGACAGTATTATTTTAACTAACTATTTAAGACTCACAGGAAATGAATTTTCAGAAAAGGTGATGAAAACCACACTGGAAGACTAGGTGAAGGTAATATTAACTGGGATTATCTATATCCCTTTTGCACATCCATCATTCCACATAAACGGGGTCCCACCTGTGTCGATTTCGGGCGTCTCCATCTGAGTCCAATCCTGACTCAGAGCTGCTCTCTTTCTCTTCTCTCTTTTTCTTCTTTTTCTTTTTGCTCTTATGTCGTTTGTGCTTTTTACTTTTCTTACGTGGCGTTTCACTTCCCTCCTTGCTGACCAGCTCCTTCACGGCGACCGTATTGTCAAAGACTTTGTCTGCCTCTGCTGAAGAAAAATGCAAAGTACTAATCATTTATTTCAGTGTCATGAATACCACGCATTCTTTAGGACAGATAAAGATCAATTATCCCCAGTCCTTACACATAGGCCATATTTCCCTTTACAAACACTCATAATTTCCCGAATCTCATAACACTACACATCCATCCAAAACAGATATTGGCAACATCTTCACTCAAAATATTCTTAAGTCTTCATTGTCTTATAAGTTAGGGGTATTCATTCCAATAGCCAGAATAGTCATTCCATGTGAAACAAGACCGACTCTGGCTTGACTCTGTAATGAAAAATTGCACTGTCTGAAAGATGCCTGGGCAGGCGTGAAAATGGCAAAATGTACTACTGTAATGATACGATCGTACATTTTGCCTATGACAGAAAAACATGAAAAACATAAAGGTTTAGGCTAAATTTCCAGAAAATGGGGGTTATGCCAAAATTGGTCCCATTTCACATGAAATAGCCTTAAACTTCCTTAAGCAAAACAACAATACAACTTCCCTTACTTTCACCATGACAAATATTTTGTCCATTAAAGAACATTTCAGCAAGATGAAACAAGAGCACACAAAAATTCAGTATCAAGGACAGAATGGTAAAGTTTCAGGAGAGATTTCTCTTGCAAGCAAGTTACCAGAAAAATTTCCTGTTGGCTCAAAATAACATCATATGCTCCCATTCTGACTGGCTGCCATGTTTACATAATCTGATACCAGGGGTAGGGAATCATGTCACTGACTTCAGCATATACATTTGGTCAGTTTTTGGATTTTTGATAAAGAGGTACCTTAAAAACTAATATTATAATAACAGTATTACAATAACATAATACACAGTGAAAATACTTGAAAAAGATCTGCACATTGTGCGTCCTGATATGGCATATCTGGAGCAATGCTAGTTTGAAAGTTGTATGTCCAGTATTTATTATGTTTTGAGTAGAAACTGAATAAAATTAAAATCCAGAACAGTCTGCATGATATTCACATGCAAGTGAACAACACCAAAACCACACAATGAATCTTGCATATCCTGAAGGGCAAAAATACTACAAATAAGGAAATTTGACAAGAAACTACAAAAAGGCCTAAAGGGACACCGGTGTTGGTCCCTGCACAGAAAAGTGGCCTTTGACACTGAAGGAAACTCACCTAGTTGTGCATTTGTGGGATTTTCCATTGCTTCAGATGGGTGGGGGTGTGTACGGATTTCCTCTTGGCTCTCCATTTCATTGGTTACCCTTCCTTCATTCTCCACAGAGTGGGACACTCTGCCGTTTGGATGTCCTTCGCTGGTCACCCTGTTTGAGAACGAGTCCATCAGGCTGGGGACAGCATTTCCTTGAAACATCAAAGCTAAATTCTAACACCTCATGGCAAAAAAAAAAAACTTTACAGTGCTACGTGTGGTCCGTAAAGGAAGCCCCAAACCAAATTCAAAGGATAAACTGCTCGAGTTGAGTTTTGGCTATTTGCGAATGCAAAGTGCTCCTTGTTATCTGCATTCAGTGGATGTGCTGATGAAATAATCTATTCATTGGGAGTGCTGCTTGGTTCGTAGATAGAGGACTGAACTACAGACACAGTGCTGTTAAATTATGAACAAGGACAGTTCATATCCTCACAGTCGGAGTAGTATCATTAAAGCACTGTTGCAGCTCACAAAAGACTTGCATGTGAATCCTTCACTTCCCCAAACAAACACAGTTAAATTTTTTCAAATGAATAAGTGTCACAGCACATTCAAATCCTTACTACCTGACAAAATTTTAATGACATTTTAACATGGCAGCAGAAAACAAAGACAAACGCAGCGCCATAATCACTTGGTCTGGCCTTATTTAGTTTCTTCGGTTCTTTGTTAGTTTTCAAGGTCATTTCTAAGCTTCCCTTTCGACTTTCAAGCTCATATATCAAACCGTAACTAAATACAATGGCAGTAAAAATCACAAGCACTTCTCTATGGCACTGTATTAATAGCTGGAGTATAGTGAGAAACAGCAGTGTGGCAGAGTGGTAAGCAGTCAGTCTTGTAACCAAAAGGTCCAGTTCCCTACTGGGGCACTGCTGTTGTACTTTGGGCAAGGTACTTAACCCACAATTTCCCCAGTAAATATCCAGCTGCATAATTGGACAAAACTGCCACCTAAACAAGTAACTCTGGATAAGACTGTCTTGTAAATGAAAATAATGTAATGTATTCCTCATACTTATATGTAAAGATTTAAAATAAACTGTCCCATATCAAAATAAAGTCCCAGCTCAAGTGAATATTACAGCTCTGATCATACTTAAATATCCACTCTCCCTACCAATATTACATGCTTGGTGCGTTGTCTAAATAAGCTACTCTTGCTTTGCTCTACTCTCAGGTATCTGAACTCTGCAGTTTTGTCTTTTTTCCACAGCCTCCTCCCACTACCTTAATAAAAACTGCCAATCAATACTGTGAGAAAGACAGATTTCATTTAAGATACTCCCACCTGCTGAATGAACGCAGCACAGAAAAACATAACGGCTAAAAGGAACCAGAGTGAACACTATTTTTTCTATGTGTGGGTCTGACAGCTAAAAACAAATCAGAAATATTCTTTCTCTGAACATTTAGAGCTGCACATTTTGATGGTGAACATTTCCTTTGCTGGATAACTTACAACTCCCACTTGCTGACTCACAAAATCCCAGAAAGGCTTTAAAGCTGGCACACACTATGACTTAAGCTCAGATTTAGAACTGTCTTTTCAGGTTTTGTCACACTGAAACTGTACCATGGCTTAACACCTAAGATAATGTGGTGTGAGAATCCCAAGAGCGATAATTGCTCGTCCATTTACCTTATGAGCTGTGAAGAGATATCAAATCTTGATATTTTTGCCAATTCCTGCTCACAGCAGGGTTTGATTAGCATGGAGGAATTGCCAGCAGCTAATGGAAAATGATCGCTCAATTAGGATGCTGTCACACTGCTGGCCAGTGCACTGCCTATACACATACATTCAACCATCACCACTCAATTTATAGATACAAATAAAAAACATGTCACTGACTTTGCCAGCAAACATTTTAAACCAGCAGTGTTACACAATTTTCTTTCACATAAAATTAAAAATAAAACATTGTGACAAAGACATTGACATAATTGACAGAATCTACTGTTTTTTCCTGTGGTTTGCAGTTACTCCATAATGAAAAAAATTGTAAATCAAACTGCTTCTTGGTTTATTAAGATTACTGTGCGTAATAAAATGTTGCTCATTCGCAGACAGACTGTATATAATGTGTTTCCTTGAATGACAACTACACAGTCTGTCACAGGAGAAGAGAGTAACTCCTGACAGACTGCTTCAGGAATATGGAACAGTACTGGGGGACAAGGTCAGGTGCACAACTAGCTGTGCATAAGATTGAAACCAAGGGAGTGGCTCCTGAGCAATGCAGACAATACAATTACTTGCCTGTGAAGAGACATCATCAATAAAGGTTTTGTGTAGACTACCGCAAAGTAAACACGGTCACTGCGTTCAATTGCTGTATATCTTACTTAGATGACACAGCCTACTCTCAGTCCACTGGGGACCATTTGCTACACTTGTGTCAGGTGTCGGAATGCCTTCAGACACATGGTCTCATGTGAAAGCCAGAGAAATGTGTGTTCAGTAGCAGGGACACTGCGGGCTGTGATGGCATCAGTCCTAACCCAACAACTATGGAAGCTATCCAGTCTTACCTGACACCAAAGAATGTGAAAGACATTCAGTGTTTCCTGGGGATGTGCAACTGGTACAGGCCCTTTGTGGAAAATTTCAGTGATGTAGCTCAGTTGCAGGAGCACTGCCTGGACCTGGACGATGGAGTCTGAGATAGCTTTTACAACACTTAAGGAGGCCCTAGGGGCAATGAAAAAACTCCATTACCCCGACTTTGACAGGCAGTTTAAACTGCAGACCGATGCAAGAGATGTGGGCCTGGGCACAGTTCTCTATCAAGTAAAGGATGAGAAAAAGAGTATCATAGTGTTTGCTAGCCGTGCACAGAGTCAGACTGGGTGAAATTATCAGATGATAGAAAAGGAATATTTGGTGGTTGTGTGGGCCATAAAATAGTTTTGGCCTTACCTAGAGAGCAAACTGTTCAAACTGGTCACTGACCAAAATTCCCTACATGGGCTCTAGACGATCAAAGACGGCAACAGCCAAATTAGCTGACTGGGCTATCCTGTTACAAGAATTGGATTTGGAAGTGGAGCACTGCAGCGGAGAAAATAATCAGATGGCTGATGCTCTCTCCATAGTGCCCCTGGCCTTAAATAGAACAGACACAGTGACTCCACAGGGGGATGCCTGTGTGGTTCATCCACACTCAGTAGCTATGGCTGGTGCACACGTGTCCTCCAACAAGCCCGATAATGAACTGATGATCTTCCGGAGAGCCAAGCTATGGGCTGCCCAAAGGCAAAACCTACAGACTGGAGTGCTGCCCGGGAGTGCAGGAGCTAGGAGTCAAATTGCGAGGGCCACTAGACAGTATGTCATTATTGACAGACTTCTTGCAGAACACACAGTGCAGCTGACATGCTGGGTGGTAATACCATCGAAGCTGTGAGAGAAAGTGCTGCAGTTCTGTTATGACAGCACAGTTGCTGGCCACCTGGGCTGCACAAAGACATCGGAGATTTGTCTGGAGGGGAACGAGGAAAGAGGTGGAAGCATATGTGAAATCCTGACCAATGTGTCAAACAATCAAGATGGAAAATCAGAGCTAGTGGGTCTGTTGGTGAGTAATTTAGCCAGTGGATGCTGGGTGCAAGTTACTCTGGACCTTCTGGGCCTATTTCTGTGCAGCCAAAGGAGTATGGAGTACCTCCTTGTGGTGATGGACCAGTTCTCTTTGTGGCCTGAACTAAGAAGGGCAACCTCAGAAAACGTTTGGAGGCAGATTGAGGAGTTGGTGATATGTAGATGGGGGGTCCCGAAGCGGGAGTTAAGAAAAGAGAGAGGGACCGGTAGCGGAACGGTTTAGTTTTTGGGTTTTTAAGTGCGTGTGAGGTTAATTCTGCAAGAAGAGCAGAAGCAGTGTACCAAGTTTACACACAACTTACTGACTTCCCAAAAACACTTGCAACGGAGTCAGCGGATACGAGGCGGACAATGGAACGCGACTCACGAACAACGTCTTACCAAGTGGATCTCTACGGCGCAGCACAGCTGGATGTCGGAGAAGTGAACTACAAACCAGGGCAACGAACTAAGGGTGGGGCGTTAACAAGTCCAGGCCGGGCAATGTTCAATGAATTTAGATTTTTGTACGAAAATTGATTCTGAATTAAATACGCGTTTGTTAGTTTACCTGGAGTTAAGTGGTGATTCCCTATATGTTGACTTATAGAAAGCACTTAGCTAACACTCCGTCAGCTGTTTGATTTGAGGGCACCAATCAATACTCAATCAAGCAAAACAGCAGCTGGTTGATTTGCGTTTCGGTGTGATTAAAAACTTCACTACTTAGACAACCAAGTAAAAACTCAACCCAGTATTTCCCACCAAGGTAGCTAGTTAGCTGTCACATTTAATCACAAGTTTGTCACGTTTTAGAAAGGCACTATCGAAATGGACAACACGCCAATAGATAGGTCAAATGCATCTGTTCAGCTGTCTGAAAGAACGCTAACCTTACCTTACTCATTAGCTAGCTACATAATTGGACATTCTGACACCTCGGTGTAACTGGCTTGGTAGCTAGCTAGCTAACTGTACTTGGTCCACAACACGACGTGACGCAAAATGCACACGCTAGCTAGCCACATATTATCTGGCTAGGCAGCTCACTTAGCCAGCTACCGCCAGCGTAAACTAACGTTACACTTGGTCGCTAATGCGAACAACACAAACTGGCTAGCCATCGTGATGCAAGCTGGCATTTGCTGCATCCATCTCTACGATACATAGCTGTATAACAACAATCGGCGATAGCCAGTCATTTATTAAATTATGTTAACTAGCGAATGAGCTATGGTTTTACGAATTTGCCATCTTTTCTAAGTTACGTAAACACAAAACTCATGCTGTTGTGCTGTGTGCAATCGCACTAGCCTGCGATTTCAACCGTAGTCAGGCCAGTGCCTGGTCTCCAATTACACCAGACATAATGCTCATATAGCCTAGCCATCTGTGTGCACGTACAAATATTTTAATTTTAAATATCTTAACATATGCTTACCCTGTATGCTGCACTTCGTCTTCAATTTGTCGTATTTTATTCATAACGAAATCCCGGAATATTTGCTCGATGTTGGTCGCCATGGCATGACCGAGAAAACAAAGTCCTCCGCAGTCCCAGCATCCTCTAGTGATAGGGACTTTGCTGCGTCAAAGAGTACAGAATGACAAGAGGGAAAACAAAACCAGAGCCGTTCAACGGCTGAACAAAACCCCCTGTCCTTACAGGCAAAAACGATGTCCTCTGCCGCGGTTGCACTAAAATTACAAGAAAATGCAAAACATTCATTAAAACGCTTATTTTCGATAGTCTATGGTACCTGAAATTAACGACACTGCATGTGATCACCAGCATGAAAAAAAAAAAAAATGCTGACATGGAACTTCAATGTCTCTTACTTTCTGCATTAAAGATAGCATAACTTTAAGTATGTTTAAATGCAGTTATTACGCTACATGCAAATGATACAAATTGGATAAATACTCCTTGTAAATTATTACATATGTACAGCTATATAATATACTGTGATGTGTAATTATTGTTAAAATAGTATGTGTGGTCCTCAACCATAGGTGTTTTGAAACACCCAAACCACCTGGACTTTTTTTTTTTTTTTTTTTTTTTTTTTAACTTTTACTCGCTCATGTTTCAGTTGGTTGAAGCCGGATGGAAACAGTGCTTTTGATTTATATGTGTCTACAGAACAATGTCGGATTCATAGCCGGCAAAGGTGCTGGCTTGATCAAAGTGGGTATTTACAGACACGGTGTGGAGTGGTGGTTTTAGCCAGGCCAAGTCCTGTCTCATACATGTGGTTCTTTATGGTGAGTGAATTCAGTCCTAAAGATCAGCAGCTGTGCAGAAGACCGCTTAGTCTGACCTGATTCCACTGCATCTTGGCTCCCAGCATTTCTTTTGCTCATTTCCTTCCCCTGTGTCCACCTGCTTTACTCGGGCTTTGATTTCCAGGGTCAGGGAAGCGTAGATTCTCCGCTCCTGCCCTTAGCTTGCTGTCAGGCAACCCCTGCTGGGTTCAGGTGTGTTCTTTTTAGATGGAGGCACCCAGCAGAGTAAAGCCAAAGGCCAGTTTGCTTTTATCATTGCTTTATCATTTTTTTTGCCCACGATTTTTCATCTTTTTGAAGTATTTACTTTATGTATTGTCACCAGAGTGAACAGGACATGTAAAGCCTCATCACTTTCAGCTGGGGAAATACTTGGACCTGTCAGTGACAGATCTGTAGTATCAATACTCACTGTGTCCTACAGGGGGCACACTTCAGTTGTCACTGGCATATCTGTAGTCTGACCACTCAGTCTGCTCTTCAAGGAACAGACATAGCTTGAGATATGGAAGTCTGAAATGTTCTTGTTTGTTGGCATCAGTCTCAGGTAGGTGCTATGCAGACTTACCTGTGGATGAGATGTACTCATTTTTGTCCACTTTCAGCCAGTTCTAACAATATACAGACCAGCTGATTTGTGATGCCTGTGAGCAAGCAGTAGATATCCACTCTGACCTTTTGCCCTGGGGTTGAGTGCAGCAAGCAGACATAATTTACATAATCTTCATAAGTACTTACACTGTTACTACAATTAGAAAAATTCATACTTAGGGCACTGCAAAAAAATCTTCTCAGGTGCAGTAATGTCAAATGTGTCTGAGATGTATGTGCATTCTCCCTTTCTAGACTGTGTATGGCCATGATTTGCACATGCATATGAAAATGCACATATCAGACGGTTATTTAATCAATCAATAAAATGTTCAGCATAGCATCTCTCACAAAAGGATTATTACAGAGCACAATGCAAAGTGCCTTGTCCTAATTTGGATACTGAGCACTTGTTGGGTTTACATTTGATTGGTGCACTAACACACCTGGTAGTTTCAGTTGTGAGGGGAAGGCTGCAGTGACACTCTCCCTCCAACAGAGGGCATGTTTGGCTTGTGGCTTGTAGAGGAGAACTGCTTGGTAGTTAGTGAATGTTTGGTGATCCTGACATTCCCACAAAAAGAGACCTGAAATGACTTTCCCCTCCCACAGGAATAAAACAGCAAGACAGAGAAAATAATCTCTTCTTATGGAGGAAAAAGCAATAAGACATTTGACTTGGCCCTTCCTCCTTTCCATGGACTCCAATTTCATCATTTCTATTAACTTAAAGAAATAGTTTTCGGGGGAGATCACACTGACTGGGGAAAAGCAGGGCTGTCTTGTGAGGCCTCTATCTGTGCTGTCCATACGCTGTTCTGAAAACCTGTGGAATCTAAGTTTATATTACTTCTCAAACATTTTAATGCATAGACCAGCCCCAAATATAACATCCTCTTCTAAACCGGCCTTGGTATTATTTGCTGTGCAGACCCCATGTTAAGTTTCATAACCAACAGTTTGGCATTTAAATGGTTGGACAAAGTTTAGAGGAATTCAGGTGAAGAGCCTTGTCTGAGCTGGGGTATGTACTTGCAACACTCTAGTCAGAAGCTAAAGTCAAACCCAGACACTGAGAGGGGTCCTAGAGAGTCAGTCAGGACCCATGTTAAGAAAGACTAAGGACATGAAGAAGGCTGGTGCTATGTGAGGAGGAGGACACCTCTCAGACTGGCCTGCTGTCCTCAGTGTGAGTCAGTGGGGCTCTTCTTCCTGGGATGGGGAGGGATGAGAGGCAGTGGAGTGTGTGGTGCTCCATTCCTCTCAAAGGTGGAAGAAAGAGTAGAGAAAGGTGTGACATCCAAATCCAAACTTTTACCATCCACAGGAGCAGGGGCTGAAAATAATCAACACGACAAAATTTCACCTACGAGGACAGTAATTCATTCAACTAGAGAAGCAAATTACACTAAACAAAATCAAGAGGGCTACTGGATACTGACTATATTAATATTATCACCTGCCTGCCCATCTCATAAACCCAAATGAAAAGAGGAACCATCAGACTTACATCATTGTTGTTTAAAAAATAAAAAATTCAAATTACTATGGCAATAATACTTATATGACTCTAAGTGGTGCTCTAAGACCACTATAATATCTGTGTTTTCACAAACAAAGATTAAGGGGAGGATAATCCATTTCCTAACTACGTACCTGAAGCAGATGACACCAGTTCTCGCAATCCCACATTTCCATACTTTTCTACATTTTTGGTGTCCAGTGTTCCTTCTCCCCCTCATCTCCAACCCTGTTCCTTCCTCTCCTACTCTATGAGGTCTTGGGGGGTATGTGGTGGGGGCTCCCTATTGCCACATCAGTTCTCTTGGCCCCTGAGATAAGATGTCTGCTTAGCAACTGTGAGAGATCCAAGCAATTCTGAAGATGAAGTAGCAGCGTACAAGGGAACAAGGATTAAAGGGAGACTATTCAGACCCTATCAGCAGCAGAACAGAATTATACCTAACAACCCTAGACCCTAGACCTCAAACAGAGAAGTCTTTCAGTAAACAAAGGCATTCAGAAAATTTCCAGCCAGAGCTGGTTAACATTGCCAAGCACACACAAAAAACATAACATGTTTTATTATCCCCCAGTTCTTTCATATCACTCTACCTCCTCAGAATCACAGAAATGAACCAGATCAAAAAATCAGACTACATTTGTACAATCAAAGGAAAACAGAAGAACACATTAGGCACAGCCAGAATGAACAGAGATAAAAATGGTAATTACTCTTGGGTAGGTGGGTGATTTTGAGAAGCTTTATTTGATTCTCAGTCCTTCCATCATACTAAGGATGCATGTCTCCCTAATGAGTTATTGGAAGAAAACTGGTGACATGAAGAAATTGTGTCTGAGCTGTTGATACTGAATTTGGTCTATTAGAGATGCATATGAGAGCATGACGAGGTGGGGTGGGAATGAACTGAAATGATTACATTCTGATTGCCCAGATGCGCACACGCACACACACACACACACACACACACACACACACACACCCCTATAGTGTAAAGGCCCACAGAAGTACAAAGAGGAAGAGAGAGATCAAAAATTAAAAGAAAACAAAATCCCTCTCTCTGGAATTTGATGTGGGAGTTGAGAGTCTGAGTCCTGCATATATCACATCACTGACCGCAGGAACAAAGACTTACGTGGTGATTCAGAGAATTTTCACCAGCCACAGCCCTCTACAAAAGGACCAATGACCTCACTTGTTCCTTAGAGAAGTGTAAAGCTATCTGCCTCTTAAAATGTTTTGCATTGTGAAGTACACTGATCTTGGGCTTGTGACAGTAAGGAGACACAGGAGACACAGTCCCTCAGAGGAACTGGTGCTACCCAGTGCCGAAACGTCTGTTCAGCTTTCCCCAGTGGCCCCTCGTCCCACAGCAAGATGGCATCGGCAGATCGCAGGGAGCTGCATGAACAGCGAAGTGGCTGCGTGCTCAGGGAGAGAGGCTCAGATATCCACATGCGTTGCATCCACTTACCTCCCACTCATTCAATCACTCAGTCACGCGCAGCAAGCAGGCTGGAAAATGATGACTGTCCATATGCGCGGCTCCACTGGTGACGAGCTCCACCTGTGCATGGCCCTTGGGACTCTGCAGCCTTCCTGCCGGTCTCACTCACAGTACCCAAAGGCAGCGTGAGAGGACTGCCAAAATAAATAAATATATCAAAAAAACAAAACTGTTCTTCCTGTTCAGCCTGACTCCTGCTTATTAAGGATATCTTAAAGGGACTGCTGCCTATCACAGTGAACTCTGAGCAAATACAAAATTATAATTATAAATTATACAAAAATACAAGAGTTACTTTTTCCCATTTAATTATTGTGTAATTATAGTGTCTCTCTGTCCACCACTTCAGACTGCCCAACATGACACATCCCTTGTCATTTGATTGTTTCATTTTGTGCTTATTCATTGGCACCAGAGTATATGCTGCACAAATACACTAATTGACACAATATAATTATTGCTGTTTATAATCAGACCTACATGATGTGATAAGATAAGTGTATCTTTGCAATGACTGCTGTAAGCCCATACCGATGAGCAATGTAATAATGTTAATTCAGTTGTTTACTGCCTTAAGATATCATTTATGCATTTTCAAGTCATAATATAGGCGAAGCCATAATATACTCAACTACAGTTGTAACTCCCTCTCTCTTTCTGCATTCAGTGTGTCTCTAACACAAAAGAAATATGTTAGTTGGTAATTGTCCCCATTGTGTCTATTGTATAATCATCACCATTGACTGAAACAGTTGTTGGAAACATTTGATGTTAATTATCCAGCATCAGCTGAAAGTGATTTATGTGATGTCTAAAATGCAGGTTATTTTTGTCTCTTTCTTATACTCTTTGCAGAGGGTTGTTTCTGAAATGTTGGGTGTCGGACTTGCGGCTGCTTTGAAGCACGTTGAATTAAAGTGACTTTATTTGTGAGAGTGCATCTCTCTTAGTTTCGCAATGCATTCTGCACTCTCCCCAGGGACTTCCACTTTTTTTTCACGCGAGAAGCACACCCGTTTAATTGTGTTATTTCATGCTGTCAGCTGCACTGAATTTGTCTTGGATGTTGAGACAAATGTTTCAGTTTACAAAATAGCCAGGAGTAGATTTAAAAAGAATTTAAAGAATTTAAAGATTTGAATCACATCTTATTCTTTTCATACATATTCAATAGCCAAGTGAAGATTTTATGGCAAAGACAGGCGGTAATGATCAGCAGAGACTGCAGGGACACATTATTACAAGGCCACATAAGGTTACCGTGTAATGTCACTTATGTTCCTTTCAGAGCTGGAAGGTGCATCTAGATGTTCTAACATGAGCTCTAGTATGTATGAACAAAATGACGATGTGGTTTTTGTGCTTTATGCACAGTGTGCAGCCTCTCCCACTGCAGTAATTTCCGAGCAAAAGGCCGTGGCTACCCACTCTCCTACATTACTCACCCAGAGAGAGGGCTTTACATCAAAACACCGGCATCGAACACCGGAGCAGGCAGCACTGGCATACAGACATCGGTCAAAATAATACTGTCTTATCATTTTTGAAGTATGAATGAAATCGCTTCTTAATTACCCTGTAATGTCATGCGCACTTTGTTGCAATGCATGTGTCAAGTCCAGCGACCATTAGAAACACGGGTTTCAAAGAGTCGTAAATCATCTAAATGACTCCCCCACAACCTGCATAAAGATGTGGCGTATTACATCCGGCTATATAAACACAGCTGACAAAAGCACCTATGGTAAAGATGTGCAATAAACAACTAGCTGTAGAAATAGAGATGACAAAACCACCCTACAGTAAAATTGGGATATACAGCTGGTTATTTAAACACAGTTGACAAAAACATTCCCTCTCACTTTCTTTTTACTGTACACACATAAATATTATATTATATATGTCTGGAAAATGTTCTGAAAAAGTGTCTAAAGAAGTGTCTGAAAAAAATGCAAGGGCAAACTCAGTCCTCTGTGGAGCTCATTTTATATCGCTTTGTTCAGACTCCATCAATACACGGTCTTTGGCCCAAGGAGAAATCAGAGAGGATGATGGGAGGAAAAACTAATAGGAACTCTAATCCAGATAACTTGTAGGTTGAATGGCACCAGTCACATTTTGATAGATAATAAACCAGAGAGTTGGGGGGAGGGGGTCTACTCTGTCCATGCTTCAAACTCTGTCAGGTCACAGTGTTACACCCAGAGTCAGTGAATATTCTCCAATCTCCATTTCCCCTCTCTGAACAGTTGAACAGATGTGGTCATCCTCTGTCACACACTTCCTGCTGCTTCATTCTCCACAGTGGAGTCTCTTTACCTAATGGAGCTTATCTCTGAGGCCACCACATGCTGTGAAAGTAATGGACCATCTTTTTTTCAAGGATTTCTCAGATCCCCATAAACATAAAAATTGCTTCTGTGTTCCTGTTCTCAGTGACTGACATTTGAGACCTCCATTACCGCTCCATGGCTCTGTGTCACTTGACCAATGCTTGTAGGTAACTTGCTAAAGAAAGGTAATCTTTCACAATGCTGATATTTATTATGTTAAATTTAAATCAAATTCATTATCCATTATAATGGATAACTTTAAGGGATGGTGGCTTACACTACTAAATTTAAGTCATGTTCCTATAATAAAGACAGAATATATTCATAAAATTACTGAATATCTGGTATTCATTCCATTATGTGAAAAATTCATTTTAAATCTATTCATGTTACAGTGTGTTGTGGCTCCCTGTCAATAATTACCTGTTTAAACAGCCAAAAGGTCATGACATCACATACAGTCACCAGATGCGATCATGTATAAAATGTTGTCCCATTAGTACAGACATATGACTACACACAGAGGAACTCTGCATTCACACTTTTGCAGAAAAACCGAAGCTGCTTCCATACCTTCACACGTAGTTTGACCTCAGAAAATGTTTCTCCCTGTTTTCCTTCCCTCAATGCAAGTGCAAAGCAGACTTTTTCTCCCAAGCAACGGTGTGGCAATCTCACAATGTGGCACTGGAGTAAGAGAAATGCAGAAAAAGCAATGTTTTTTCAGCAATATCTAAATACAGGGAAACACTTGCGCTGGAAGTTCGTTAAAGGGAAACACTATGACCGCCATGTTTATACTTATCTCTAAAATATGTTGCTGGATTTCTGATGATGCGCAGACGGCAGACATTTCTGTATCATCATTTCCATAAACAGTGACTCCTCGCATGTCATCTCCTTGGGTGGAGATGTATGTACTAAACCTGAAATTCCCTGGCTTTTTGTGGTCCCTTCTCCCCTTGAAATACAAGTACAAGAGAACAACTCATCAATCAGTGATTCAGCATACCAGAGTGCTAGACTAATGACAATAAAATGACAAGATGAGAAAATAGCAAACATAATGTAGCAAGTAGTGAAGAGCATAACAGTCATTATGTTAATAAAATGTGCAATTTAGGAACTGAAATAAATACATGCTTACTCTCCCCGAGTCACTGATTGAGGGCAGTGTGCAGTATGTGATTAATAGTTATTAGAGGGAGAAGAATCATTGAGTCTGTGAATGACACCTCTACAAGATCTCTGCATAGCTCAAGGTGTTTTTTTTAAGCACTGATGCAGAAATAGCCTGTATTCTCGTTTCTTTCCCTCCTCTCTGCTAGATCAGAAAAGTGGTAGGTGTGGGTGATACTTGGGCAGTTTACAGGGTAAATCAACTTGGTATTCATTTGCAAGGTGTTCATTCAGGATGAATTATATATTACCAGTCGGGTATTTACTGATGAAATTCAGGTCAAGCACCTCGTACAAGAACAGAACAGCAAGGTCTCTGCTGTGAACAAAACCTGAAACTTTCTCAATTTCTTAAGTCAATTTCTTAAACTCGATACACATCGTCAACTCAGTACTACCCCTGTGTCAAATGCCAGTCAGTCAGTCAGTCAGTCATTGAGTCACTGTTCCAATCTATATGTACAATGCCAAACATTACGCTGAGAACGGACACAATTTTAGCTCCAGGCAGTTTTGACTAGAACTGTTGATCGAAGGCTCGCTTTGTTGTTTTATAGTTACTGTGGTTAGAATTGTGGTTGGAGAATAACTTTTACCATAAGCCCCATCTGCGGGTGTCATTCAGGGGGTATTTACTATAAATAATGACTTTAAGGTCAAATCTCACTGCTGTTTATACTAATCAAGTTTATAAATGTAATCAGGTCCATAAATAAGTTGATCAAATGTGACTGATTAAATATTTGCATAACTCAAAGCCATCTTGGGTCATACTCATAAAACTGTGAAATCCTGAAGAACAAAACTGCTATTTTCCATCACTTAAAAAATGCGTGGAAAATATTTCCCAGACTTACCATGAATGTGGGCAGAAAGATCTTATTCTTTTATCCCATAATACTGACCAAATAAATTACAGCTTTAAATAACGTTACACCATTATCTGTCAACATACGGGCCGAGGGACATCTTGGGGATCATATATGAAACTGAAGTATGCAGCTTTAAAATCTTTATTTTCAGCCTCTATGAAAATGAGATAAAACACCTTTTTGGTCTTACCATGAATGGTGGTCAGAAAAGTCTTTCTCTTTCTTTCAATAATATTGGAATAGATAAAAATTCATTGTATTTTAATATTTTGGCTTCCTTCTTTACTTAATCTGATTCTGTATGCATACTTCCACATGTAAGAAGCTGTATAGTCTCTGTCTTTTTTATAATTTTCTTACTGCATGCTGTGTCTCATTGCTAGTCTGTCAGCAATTGGTCTGCAGCTCTGGGCATGCACCCAGTAAGCATAAAATAAGTTTAACAGAGATAATACCATTTAATGCCAATTCTAAATTAACAAGAAACTGATTGGTCTGCATGGGTCTGCATTGCGTTTTTGAAATTTGAGGAGAAACCACACACTATAGAATTACTGTACTGTGGAACAGCTAATATCAAGATACCATGTTATGAAATAAGATTGAACAGCACAGCACAATGGAAAAGAGCACAACTAAATATTGTTGTGTAATAGCAATATGTTACTCAACTCCTGCACGTCTACCCCTGTGCTTTGGTAGCATTCATCTGCTGGCCTGGTCTGCAGCAGCATACTTCATAGCATCATAGCATAGAATCATAGCATCTTCTCCCTAAACTGATACTGATTGGATGGACTACAAATATAAACATAAAAGTAGCTGTTTGACACGGTAACTGCACCTCATTAGAGTAATGAAACTTGTGTATTGAAAACACTATATGATCTCTGGTTTGAAAATTGTGGGCCTATTATGCATAACCACAGTAATCAGACAATTCCTCAATTAACTTGAAAGTTAATATAGTATTGCACAGTGGATTTATAAGAGTGCCTGGTCTCCTTCTGAAAGGACTCCATAATGACTGCTCTTGGGAAAATGGTCTCTATGTGTGGGTGGAGATTGTCAAGCACATACTTAATCTGGCAATGATCAGACACACTGGCCATCTCATTGATGGCCTCTGGAGAGATTGCCTTTTTTTTTTTTACTCATGTGTAAGGAGTCCATTGTTAAAATATAAAATATTGTATTGTATTGCCATTACAAACACTGTAAACTCATAATGTTTGTTTGTATCCACACCAGAGTCATGACAGTCTCACCATGTTTTAACAATGGTGTAGCACCATTGCAACAGCATTGGAAGTGTATTGTGAGGATTTTAAATGCTCTCGCGTCAGGCTTGGTGCCAGGAGAAAATACAGAGGGGTGCTGTTGCAATCCAAGATGGGGGCACAAAACATCATATCTTACAAAAATGTAATAAATACTATGTAGACATCCGGATATAAGGAGACAACTGGGGGTTCACTGAGGTCCGTTTGGGGGTGCAGTACACCCCTAAGCACCCCCATAGCACAAGCCCTGCCTCACGTCACACTTGAACAGAATCAGGAGAAATCGGTCATGGTTGATTTGGCTGCTATTTCTCATCTATGCTCATGTCAATGCTGCCCATTCAGAATGTCTTAAAATCACTTAAAAAGCACATCTAAGGTGTATAAAAGGGTATCATTTTTGTCTGTTATCATATGCCCAGCATTACAGACAGCTAGCAGTCCAGCAGCTCTGACTCAATCACAGACAGGCCCTGAATCAGTGTATCTGAGTACATTACAGAGACAGCTGGCCACTGGTCCTAACTCCAGCAGTGGTCTGGCATAAGACATGACTCCACTGTGTTTACATTCTGAATTATTATTAGGCCTTTTGTATGCCATTCATTATTTTATGATTAACTTACATCTGTTCTGATGTATGCGCTTGCTTTTTGATACACACACCATTCAACATCATATTCATCTGTGAATACATTCATACACAACAGATGGGGGTGACAGCAGAGAGGTGCAGTGCTGGGTCAATGAGCTCTGTCAGGCTTGTTACATCTACCAACATCCACCACAGTCTCTATAGAGACCTGTGGAACAGGCAATGTCTGGGAACAACCAAAACTTTAGAGAAAATGACAACTGAACTATAACCAGAGGGATTCTATCTGTAATGATTCTGTACGGTTGGAGAGGCTAAACTGTGAATATGTTTCATAAATAAACAAAACATTAAGGTTGAGGCACTCTCTGTCAGTGTGAGGCCCTCTTGAATAAGCTGTCAGAATCATAAAGAGGAGAACGTGTGAAGCCGGTCAACACCAAAGGCATGACACTAATTTTAATTTGAAAGCAAAGTGCTTTAAGCTTTGATGTTCCCCATTTACAAGAGCCAACATGGAAATACAAAGTTCTTTTACCCCAGCTCCCCCACAGAAAGCAATCAAGGTACACCAGGGGGTATTGCTTGTATCCTGGGACTTTCTTGAGTGAGCTCAGAGGCAGGGCTCTGTCTTATTCTACTCTCCCAAACAGACTGAAATCCCTGTCACAATCCGTCTCACGGGGATGGCATCCTCCCTCAAGACACCTCTTCAACGCCGCTGTTGGTGGAGCAGAGGATCATGAGATTATGGGTGACTGGTTCCTCCCTCATCTCTTCAGCACTACCCTGTAGTGAAAATGGGAAATATTTCAGCTTCTGTCATTGAAATAATGGATTTTCTTCTTTAAACTTTTTTTTTCAATTCACAGGTCAAAAACTATTTTTGACACCCAATGCGAAATTAGCATTGCCATAAAAATTGGATGTATAACTTCTGGATGTTAGAGTAAAAAAAGAAGATATATAATATCAGAGGTACAGAGTGGAAAATTATATTGAAATTTGCAATTTGCCTGTCTCCCTAGCATTGCACATGTATATGAAATTAAAATGGCTTGTGGGACTCTGGGAACTCAGACAGCATGAAAGTAATGTTTCTGGGCAAAGACAAGTGACTCGGGGGGGGGGGGGGGGGGGGGGGGGGGGGGGGGGGGGGGCAGTACATGTGTGACAGAAGGGAAGATACTCCCTTGGCACCCTTCTTCACTGGGATCAACTGACAGGAAGAGAAAGAGAAAGTGAAAAAGTGAGAGAGAAAGAGTTTAAGGAATGAGAAGGAGACATAGAGAGGTAAGATGGTGGTAACAGCTCAGAGAAAATAGTGAATTTAAAGAGTACAGAGGGGAATTCTAGGCCTGTCCAGTCCAGTTGAGTCCTTTTCTCTGTGTCCCATATGTCGATGTTAATTCCCTGAATTAACATTGACACAGGCATTCAATAAATCACTCGCTGTCTGTCTGCAAAGCTCGCTGTACTGAAAGTGTATTTATAACACATTTCTAAACAGGTGAAACATGCATATGCTGAGAGAGGTAATGAGAGAACTGCTAGTGTGGGCATGATGGTTAAGATTGCCACACTAAGTAGGAAAGGGGGCAGATGGTAAAAGGTCATGGGGCTGGTGAAGAGCTTTTCTTATTCTGTTTCCTTCTCTCTCTCTGCTGTGGTATGTGAGGTTCAGCTCCCACTCTCCCTTAACCTTGACCCTTTGCATCCACTGGGGCTGCAGCCCAGCTGCCTGGACATGGGATGGCATTGTGATGTCACTCACAGAGAGGACGCAGGGAGCTGACTTCTGCCCTCCTGCTGCATCACCGAAAGTCTCTTCACGTGGACACGACCCACAGAGGTCACAAGGGCACCGTGCAGCTGCTGTGACATTCTGAGTGGTTGTCATCTTTAGGATTGATGGGAAGGGGGTGAGAGTAAGAGCGGAGAAAACTTCACTGAAAGAAAATAAGGATATCTCAGCTGTGAACGTCAGCTTCAGCTGTCAATAGATAGGAAACATTGGTGGCTATGGGAATTAAGCTATATTAGCACACAGTAAATAAAAAGAGGTGGTCAACAGAGCATGCGCTAACGGTACACTGATCGGTGTCATATCACGTTCGGAGTTATTCACAGTGACAGTTAGATCACGGGAGCCACAAAAACAGCCCTTACCCTTCTGCCTGCGAGAGGAGATTGGTGTGTAAACCTTTGTCAGCATTTCGACCAGTAAGTCTCAGTTGGATAAGGCAACTTAAAAGAATCTTCATTTGCTAGTCATGCCTCAGGGTAGTCAACTGCATTTTAAATAATGAACATTTTTAGATGGATAGTTAGGTAAATGAAAATTAAATGAGCTTGTTATGGGTGTGTATTTCAGGCAGGGAGCAGCTGAGACAACAATTGGGCCCAATTGGGTCCAGTTGTTGAGTAGCTATGTGTAACCATGTGTAACTACAGAAGATAAAGGTATTCAATATGCTGTTACTCAGGGATGCCCATCACCTATGCCCTATTCTTTAACCATTTAGTTCAAAGGCAGGTTAAACAGCACACAAAGCTAATTGATGGAATCATGTTGTGATATGTCATTATTATTCATTATATTATTTATAATACTTGTCATAAATTTTCACATTAATGTTAATTAATGTTAAAGGTGAATATAGATATTTTCAATGCTCTTTAATTGCCTTTATTGTAAGTGTGATAATGACCTTTGTCTATAATGCCCAGATCTTCCAAATGTATCTATACAAGCCTCTGTACTGGAACAAATGACAGCATCCTGGAATGTCCTGGTACACTAGCCTTGTTAATGGGCACAAAGGAAGATGATTATGACAACATGTACACCATGACATGAGCTACTTCCTGGAGGACTACAACAACCTTCTACAGCACGTCAGCTCTGTGCAAGCCTGCTGCTTGGGTACGTGGGGCGAGGCAGAAGACAGAAGTCCTTCAGTGGACCACTTCAGTGATCATCTGAGGTGTGCAAAAAGAGCAGAGAAAATTCTGGAGTTATTCTCACAGGGCTGTCACACTTTACCGTGGTTGTCATGCAGACTGGTCAAAAGGGAGAATCACACTGAATCACTTCAGCAATACTCCCCAAGGCCTGAGGCAGGAGTTTGTCCTCTTCTTTGAACTGAAACCCAGGATGATGTACATTTCAGACACACTTGTGTGGCACTTTGTGCTGATTACCCATTTCTATTGATTTTGCTTTCCTCACTCAAGGTCTGCTTTGTGAACTATTTCAATAGTTTCAAACCTTGTAAAAGCACTGTAATTACAGCAATATTCTCTGAAAGCCTGTATGTTTTTCCTTTGCTCTTCGTTAATCCTCACTCAAACATAGCCATGAGAGTCACTTTGATGATTAACTCCTCTCATCTCGTCCCTCTTTCCTCCTTCCTGTGGTATCTCTCAGTTACGCAAAAGTGGAAAACCAACAAGCACACTGATATGGTCTCCTGAAACTCAGGGTGTCCTACGTCCTCCTTAACAATCAGAGATACAGGTTATGTCTGACACCCTATAATGGTCAGTTCTTTTAGTTGTTAATGGTCAAAATGATCCAAAAACTAGACATTTCAAAGAATTTTGTGTTTGCTGGAAAATGGCACAAGTAAAACGACAGTGTTTTTCTCCTCCCACTCTCTCCTTCCCAGTCTTCTCATACCACCTCTCTGCAAATTAAGAGTAAGATTATGTGTTTGGAAACAGATATCATTTCATTCTAAAAGTCATTTTGCAATGTGGCATACTTAATAATGTTTTGTCCTCATGGTCTCTGTGGGGATGTAACTGTAGTCTAATATATTGGAATTATTATTATGCTTGGTTTGTTTAATTGAGCTGTAAAATATTTGTTTATGCAACAAACACAAGTGATTATCTGAATGGCTGACTGGTGCATGAAGCTGATTGAGTTGCTGCATGATATTAACCAGTTAGAGTCCTTCTATATGGCAAAGACATATGAACGAACTTACAAACCACTGATCACAAGGAGATAACACCTGTAACACCACCACTTATAAGTCACACCTAGGGATAAACCCACTATTCAGTCTTCACTCAAATGTGGTGAAGAGCAACCCACAACATAATTCACACTTGGATATGTGCCTGTTTGGATCCTATACTTTGTTACCCATCAACACACTATGTAGACTCTGTTTGTGGTCCTGCACCATTGCCTTCATTTCCCACTTCCAGTGACAGAGGCCCATCATTAATATTTGCATGTTAAGAGCACAGTTGGAGTCATGATGCACAGTTTTACATTTCAGTGCAGTGTTTGTGTTTTAATTTCTTGTTTTGAGATTTGCTTTGTCATGGTCGACATGGTCGAAGAATAGAATCGAGTAAAAGAAAAACTGTTAGTTTGTCGGTTTTTTTTTTAATCTAGGAGAGATAGATGACATTTAATTCTCTCAAACTCTTTGCTATTCAGCCATCGTCTCATTCTAGCCAGGCACTTACCCACCTGATTCAACTTATTTTCTTGATTAAAGCAATTTAACTTCCCTCTCCAGTTTTGAAAGTGTTACTGGTTTCTGGGATCTGGAAAATTTGCCGGATAGCTGACTGGAATTGAGTAGCTTTGCTCTTAGTGCTGAAGTCAGATAAGCAGCTTGAAAAGTTATGTTTGTTGCCAGTCTGTGAAAGCATAATTTTGAATGTCTTTTGGATGCACAGGTTTTTGTGTGCCGATTAGAGCTGATATTATTTGATATGTGGTGTGATCTGGGGCCATCCTTGCTTGATGTCAACCACAGACGCAAGGATTGTCTGACGGTTTTGATGCCGCTATCTGGTTATTCCGAAACTTGTCTGGTTTGGTTCAAAAGAGTTTCTCATCTGTGTCTGCACAAAGACAATGACTAGAACAACTCAATGAAAAATGACTCTCTCCTCTCTGGGTTAATATCCATACAGCAAAGCCTGCTTTGCATTTTTATGTGATCCATCAACAGTAGAGCTGAACGCATTGAAATTTATTCACACTATGACTACATACACTCAGTGGTCACGGAGTTCTGTGGTCTTCCACCCGAGCTGTGACCACACAGCCACCCAGTGCACTAACAGAGATCACAATGTGTTGACCCAAGAAAATGAGAAGAATAACTCAGGGATAGAGAAACACAAGCGGCATTGATCACAACACATTAAGATCCCCTTCCTCCTGTGTCTGAAACAGCCCTTCGGTATTTGATACTTGACATGATCTCATTTGCGCTGATTTACAGAATTCCCCCACATGACCCTCTCTAAGGAGCGCTGGGAGGAGGAATCAATGATGGTATCATTCACCCCTATCTGGAACCCTGTAAAGCACTACTGCCACATGGCTGCCTGATAGTTTGGCATACAAATGTTTGCTTTCACAGAGTTTGAGCTGACAGCCACAGGAATGCTGCCAAAAAACAGGCTTTATAACAACAAAAAAAGATTTATTCTAAAATCAATGTGTTAAAAAACCCCCTACGTCAGTATCTTTATTCAAATCTCTGAAACAAAACCGTTGGAGCAAGCCAACATCACACGCATTTAGTCCTCTGTAAAAACAGAACATCTGGGCCCTGTTGCCCCTCATGGCCCTGCTAAGGCAGGGTTGAGATGCCATCTGGAACCAGGGTGGAGGAGCCCCGCGGCCGCTCCCTGAACCTCTGGTCTTTCCCCTGCTATTCCCTCTGCGTGACTCTGTGTCAGGTGTGTCATACCTGGCTCTGTTCCTCTGCGGGGGCACACCGGGCAGCCTGATAAATCACAGCAGCGGCCGGTGACAGTTGTAAACGAGCATTCTCATTGGGATAGACCAGCGCATCATTCTGTGTGCTATTTACTGAACGTACCACAGCACCATCTGCAGAGATTTAACTGGCTCATCATGTCTCTGGACCGAGGCAGAATTTTAAAGAGGACCCCCCCGCCACCACCGCCACCCCAACCCTCCCACAGTTCTCCTGCTGTGTCTCCCCTTCTTTTTCCCTGCTTCTGCTTTACCCTATCGTCACTCACGGCTCATTGCCCACCCTGACATTAAAAATTGCAATTTGAAGATGAATCCATGTTTTTCTGCTTGCTACAGCCATCTGTATTTATTTGAAATTCAGGCTTTGGGTTGAGAGAGATTCACTGGGCGAGCTGTCAGTGATGGGCCCCGCTGTGTGAAGAACAGGACATTTCCGCCTGGCAGAGTTTCTAAGCACACCACTGCCCAGAGGGGTCGGGGAAAATCAAGCGAATCCTGACTGCAGGGGCACCTGTGGGAGTCAGAAGTCTTGAGTAATAGCTCCCTCTCCGCAGGAACTGATATTTACACACGCCACAGGAATGAAAACATCTGTCTCCGCGATGTTTGGAAGGTGGTCGTTTCTTCTCCTCTGAGGTTGCATATTTTTCTATTACCGGCAATGATGGCGGTAACAATGAATGCCACATGCTGAGCTGCAGATGCATAGTAGGAATTGCTAACGAGTGAATGAGCTGGGATTCTGTAACATGCTTAGCACACGGACGGTGTGCGTCTACCGGAGAGATGCATGAGGTGTGTCTGAGAGAACGACAGGAAAGGAGTGTGCTTGAGAGAGGGGCGGGTTTTAATTAACAGGGTAGATGAAAAGAGGAAAACATATATTCCTTCCATTAAGATTCTGATCCAGATAAGGTGTGTTTGAGACACAGACAGGAGTTCAATATCAGGTAAGGTGTGTGTTAGAGAGAGGGAAATATATTTGTAATCAGATAAGGTGTGTGTGTGTGTGAGAGGACAGTTATTCATGATGTCGATGAACTGGAGGGCACTAGCCTGCAATTGAAGAACACTGCCAGCAGAGGGCAGCGATGGTGTGCTGGAGAGCCCTAGAGGTATGATCTCAGATCTGCAAAAAAAGTAGCAGGTCCTTCTCTACGTTACATGGAAAGATACAATGTTATTTAAATCGGTTTGTTTTTATATGCTATGCTCACCTATTCCCAATATGTAAATATATATCATGGATTATGTGGGATGAAAGACTCCAAGACATTAATAAATTTGATTAAAATTTTAGAACTTTGGAAACTGTCGACTATTGATCTATGGGCATTCCAGATTAGTATGAAGATAACTGCCGATTGAAGAGTTTGTAAATTGTTACATACGCTTGAATCTGAACAACTAAAAAAAGTGAGTGGGTACTGACATAGCACATCTGTTTTGTAAGTTCTTTTCTGAGAATCATATTATATTTTATTCATTGTAATTTTGGTATTGCAGGGAATGAAATATATATTATTGCAGATATATATCCAGAGGCAAAGTTATTGGTTATTCTAAAGATTTTTTCCATGTTTTTCTACAGGAGTTGCAGTGTGGATGTAATGAAAGGATATCAACCTGTATATCTGGGAAGGAGGATACTTCACATTGATAAAATTCTGTAGCTCTTTTATTCTTGATTTCAATAGCGAGCTTTATGTGGTGAGCTGTATAAATTGACCTCCTAGTTTACATGTTCCTTAAATTGAATGTGCTGAAAGTTTTGACATGAGTGAAGATGAAATTAGGACTAGATGTTTAAAGATTAAAAGCTGATATCCAAATATGGGATATAGATGAGTAATGCCTTTTTTGTTCGCAAATAGGAAAAAAAACGATGGTTTATTATGAATTGTGAAGTCAGGGTTGGAGCAGATAAAGGTGAATTGAAAGTAGTTGAGATCTGCCTATTTAATTATACATTGCAGTTATGTACGTAATTAAAAGATCTTTGTCAGCTAGTCGTCTGAGATGTTTTATGGTCTTAAGTATTGCAAATCTGATTCTGATCTAAAATTTTTCTGACAGAAGTTGAATATTGCTGTGTCCTGCTTTAGAAACAGTGAGTGGAAGTCTAAACATGGTAATTGAAAAGAAGTAGATCACATGATCATGGTCATTCGTTACATTAGTAATGAGGAAAATGTGTTCCACTGCTCAAATTATTCTTTTACAAGTCTGAATGGGTCATTGAGATTAGTTCAGAGCTGTAACCAGATCTAGGTTATTTTAATGGAATATTAGGATGCTCTCTCATCCCATCTGTCAGCTCTGAGAGGCAGAACCTTGAAGCTGAGTAATTATCCTGAAAGATGTAGAAGCTGTGGAAGTTAATGAGATGTTTGTTTGCTGGGAGAGATGCTGCTATCAAAAGTAAAACATCACCAGCACAGAGCTTATTTTGTGATGTGATATACTTGCACTAATATCTGAAATCTAACGTCTATTGTGACTGGTGAATGCCTTAGATTCAATGAATGTCGCTAACAGTAAAGGCAATAATAGGCATCCTTACCTCAGGAAAGTTTGCTACATATCCATCCGTGATAACTGAAGCAACAGTTTATTTGAAATATTTTTTGGAATTTTTGAAAGTTCCTTTAATGTTCACATTTCTTAGCTCTTTGAAACCTTCATAAATGTGGTGGACACATGGGAGGATTTTTGTTAAATGTGGTAAAAAAAGGATATTTAAAAAAATGTTGAAAAAAAAAATGCACGGTGAAATAAATGCAGTTTAAGTCTCATTTGGCACCACATATTGCAGAGTCAATGGGGGAAATGCACTGTGGAATTCAAACAGAACACAGGCCTTAATGAGCATTCTTAATGTGCCCTAAAGTGAAAGTTGAAAAGTCCACAGTACAATGCAAGAAGAACTGCCTGGCATTAGAGAACTAAACGCTCTTGAGAAGTGACAGTGTGCTCACAATGACTTTAAAAGCCTGGACTTTTTTGGGCCGTGCATTTCATTGTGACATTGTTATAATAATGTATTTTTTTAATACTGTGTTCCACGGAGATATGGTCTCTTCTGACTGGAGTGGGAGAGTAATTATTCGGGCTGTCCCACCAACAATGTCAGATTGCTTTTGTTCTCCAGCTCTGACGGAAAATAACTGACAGAATGTCATGTTGCATTGTAGGAGCTTAAAAAGAGCCTGTTTGATCGCCCAAGGAGCTGTGTCTTACCCTCCACTGGGGCAGAATTGTGTAACCCTGTGCGACTCCATCACATAAACCAAGTTGGTGTGAGACCTGGTGTACTCAAGTGTACACCTGGTGTATTCAAGTGTTTGTCATTATGTATGACCTCTGTGTATATGAAACAAACTAGGGTCATATTTGAGAAATGACCCTCTGAAAGAAAATTCCCTCCATTATCTGGTCCTCTGCTTGGCTGTTTCCAGTGTAGTATGGTGTCCCTGTGATCCAGACGTGGAGAGGGGTCCTCTCTGTGGGAGGTAAGGAGAGGAGGAGTTTATTGGATTCCTGTGAACCACTCTCTCCACTGCAAAATTTATTTTACTGTTATTATTAAAATTTATGGGCAGGGAACCTTCTTATGAATTCAGGAAATTAAGAACCATTAAGGTAATGTACAATGGGCCTGGTACCCATTTGGGATTTAAAGAGGTACTTTAAATCTGTGACGTCTGCTTTGTGCACCAGACGAATCACACTTATGTACACTCTTTCTATGGGTTTAATTCTGCTTGTAAACTGCTGACAACTTAACTACAAAAACTAGCCAATTTGTATAACTAATTTTATTACTCTGGTTCAGCTAGAGGATTGGAAGTGGGGTAGGCAGGTAGGAAACCTGAAAAATATTGTATCCACCTGGATTCTTTGATGGCCCTTATCCTAATAGTATCATCTGCTTTCATTGGCCTCCTGGAGCACTCTGTAGATATGGCAGGGCCTGTGAGCATCCCTTGACTGCAATCGGGGTAAAATAAGATTTAAGAGAGCGCAGAAAAGAAATAAATAAGCACACCCTCTCAGGTAGGAATGAGAGAGCAAAATGAGAGTAAAGAAATTGCATTTCTTTCTTTTCCTGTAATCAACCCATGCAGGAGCAGATTACTGGTACTCATCTGGCAAATTCATGAACTACCATATGATGCAGAAAAGGGGGAATTCAGTGCAGAGTATTCCGTCTGTGTCAGCGTCTGGTCTGACAGAGAAGCAATCATGAGCTGGCAAGCATCTAGTGGCATTATTTTTCACTGTCACTTGGCTTATTGTCACATGGGGGTGTGTAACAGGGACCCAGATGTAATTCTGAAAGCACTTAATCTCCAGGTGGCTTTGATCTTTTGTGTACATAGTGAAAAAGTAGCCAGAAACTATTAATAGTGATGCTGATTCAGGCATAAAAACAATAAAAACATGACAACATATACCACTTGTTAGTTGATTGTGTAACCGGAATGTTACAACTTTTGAAGACATTGTTTGCAATTTGTAGTTTTCGTCTTTTTACATGGGTTCCCATAACTGAAAATGTTTAGAGGTTGAGATTGAGAAAAGCAGTCCTGGAATTCATTCTGCCTTCATTCTGGGTCACTCTGCTGAAGTCTTTTTTTGAATGGCTTTTGCCATGTCATCACAATCCCAGGGCTCTCTTATTTTTTAACTGTATGATCACTGCCTCGCAGCTGGCTGTGTTTTATGGAGACATCATAACCCAAGAGCTCTGTCTGCTTTACTCTGAAAACCTCTTGCTTACATCATCTTTGAATGATGACTGTATGATGTGCAGCTTAAAAGAGAATCTTCCCTTTTTTTCTCAATTTGTGGCCATAGCACCGGCCTGAGGAGGTCTAGGCTCATCACAGTTAGTTAAGTAAGGTTCATAACAGTATCTGGCTATGATAGTTTGCCATCAAACAAGGGTGAAAAACACGCCATGATCCTGTAATAACCAGCTAAATATTTATTGTTCTGCTACAATATACAGTACCAGTCAAAATTTGGAGACACCTGATGGGACACATGCATTCAAAGACGTTTTGACATTCAACGACTTATGCTTAAATGCTTCAAATTTGTTTCTTGCACAATATAAATAGTGAAGCTCATGCCTATGCATGAATTTCATTCATGTTTAATTAAAAAAATATATTTTTGGCTATTTTGAAGGATCTAAATTATAAGTACATTTAATTTGGTTTTGCTTTTTTGGTCACTGCATAATTCCATTTTTCCATTTTTGTTATTTCATAGTTTTGATGGCTTTACTGTTATTCTAAAATGTGGAAAATAGTAAAAATAAATTTTAAAAAGTGTGTCCAAACTTTTGACTGGTACTGTATAAGTTGCTGAGCAGTTATGTAGCTAGTATTGCAAATGCATAGACTGCAGGATTAATATAGATGTAATGTGGCAGAAACCTTGACCCAGTTTTAAAATCTGAGATGAAAAGCTTATGATTTCTGAATAAATTGAGCCAGGATGAGTCTACCTTTATACTCAGGCTGTGTCATGGGCCTTCCTCTGAAAAGAGACCGAGTCTAAGTGTTTTTGTTTTTCTTTCCCAGGCAATCAACTCTCTCCCACTCACATTTAATTATGACAGTATAATACATTTTTAATGGATGCATAAAGTTTTTATGATGAGTTTTTAATTCACTTTAGTTCTATTTTAGGTTTGTTCATTTTCATGTTTCATCACTTCATGCCGAGTATAGTATCCCTTCTTGATTGGCTTATATAAGGGTGCATTAGACAGCATGGCCACTCGGAGATGATGATGTATAATGACAATAATTTTATACTTAAACAACTAATTACTCTTGTGGATTGCTCACAATTTGTGGGTTTTCAGAGATTTTTTAATCATAAATAAAAAGTCAGTTTGATACAATGTCTTTATTAAAATGTAAAAAACAATGGTTAAGCATGACTTATGCCACTAAGTATATATCTATGAGGACTGAATATTGTGACACAGTGAGAATACTGTGAGATTCAGGAGTTATTGGGTATCAATAACTGCTACTTGCTCAGACCAAACCCAGGGCAGTGGAGCCCTTCAGGAGAGAGGATTTGTGCTTGGTCATGTATGTTTCAGCATAATTCAGCATAATTTCAGCATTCATCTAAATTCTGCATTTGGTATTAAGTGGCACAAACATGAACAGAATTATGACTGATCAATGGTGCTGCTGGCGGTGAGTTCAGGTCAGTTGTGTCACTGAGAAGAACCATTCACCAACCCTCTCTCCAGACTGACACATTTTGTGCACATGTTCGCAGACTGCAGTGTAATGTGGGGTTCAGAAATGGTATGAGTGAACTGGATGGGCTGTATCATTTAAACAGTAGATTTCTGCAGGTTACAACAGGGGATACAAATCATACATTTATAAGTATGAGACCCAAATTGCAGCACCTATGTACAATGGCCATGCAACATGTAAAATATGTGGCTACCACACATGTGTGCCAGGCAGGGTGATATGTGACTGAAATGTGCTAATCTCTACACAGTGGTCCTCCTGTGTCAATATAAGCAGGTTACACCTCAGGTCCATTACTATGATCCAGCATGGCTGCAAGAAGACATCTCAGTGACCTTGAATGAGGTATGATTTTTGGTGTAAGTTTTGCAGATGCCTCAGTGACAAAAGCTGCAGAAATTGCTAATGTATCACGAGGAGCCATCTCAAAGGTGATGTCAGCCCTGCAACATTGTCTGAAAGTGCATCCTCTAAAACCATGACGCATAGATATTAGCCCAGTCTGCAAAGAGACACAGAAGGACAATTGTGGATAAACTTTATGCAGTGCTCAATATGGATGGTAAGCATCTTGTATCATTGAAAAAGGTCAGAAGTGTACTCCACGGGGCTGGATGCAGTAGTTGGTTTGCTGTGCACAAACCAGTCATAATGCCTGGTGATGCCCATTTGCCGGTCCAGTGGTGTAAGGAGCATTGGCAATATACCGCTGGGCAGTGGAGGAGGTGTGAGATATGGTCTGATAAGTTGTCCTTCACCCTGTTCACAACAAATGGACGCCTGACGACAGCACAAGTAACTCTATAATAGTGTGGGGTTCTTTTTCTTGGCACAAGTCCACTCCTTCCATCAGGCATCGCATCCGTTTTTTCATATCCATGACATCATTGCAGCATGCAAAAGCCCGATAACGTTTTGTTCAGATTTACATTCTTTTGTCCACTACCTGTACATCTGTTGATTACGATAAAATTAAATTGGAATTAAATTGAGATTGATAAATATTTCAGATACGTCTCCTCAGTCTTCTTTAAAGGTTGCTTTCTTTCCAAAGTCTTGGGGAGACTTTTTGAAGTGCTAAGTACATGTAAATCCTTGAGAGTATCAAACAAACCAACTATCACCTTTTAGGCATCAAAACATAATAAAAAGTTACTAATCCCATTAACTGTGTTCCTGTGTTCCAACACCATCATGACTATATGTATTCCAGCAAACAATTCAAATTCAAAAAAAGTCAAGAAGATATGTTGTTATGAGCTGTCTGCAGTGCATCAGTGCAATACAGTAAGTTTATGACAAAACAAAAACCAAAATAGTTTTCCATCTGGAGAAAAAAATGCAGTTTTACTTTTGTCTCCATGGTTACATGTACAGAAATGACACCCACACTTTTTCCAGATGTCTGAGAGCAACAAAGGCTTTCTGGTGAGCACAGACCTCGAATTGGCTGACTATGTCTTTTCCCTAAGATACCTGTTTATCAATAATAGATTTGTGCAACTACTTCTGTGTCCCTGATGCATTTAAACAGTCCCTTCTGATTGAAAGAATATGTTCATCTCTGGTAATGAGCTGAACATCTCAAAGGCAACAAGCTGAGAAGAACAAGAAAAGTTTAGATATGTGCCCTGAAATGGCCCTCTACTGCTGTCTGTGCAGTCTGGGCCACCATCACTCTCTCATAATGATTCTGTAGCAGAGAGTGGAAGGGAAATATTCTCGCTGTTTTGTCCTATTTGCTTCAAGGCTCTGTCCCACAGAGCGATGGAACTGTAAGCACAAACAGCATGTTGTAGCTCTGACTCCTAAGAGACTATTGTAGTGGTTCATCACTCCAAAGATAGTTTACTTTAAACTATGGAATTAACCGTAACAGATACAGTTATTGTGGTTATTTGCACGCCTGTAAAAATGTGAAGGTTGAGTTTGGCTGGTCAGTCTGGGTGCAGCTGGTTTGGACACTGGTGTGACAGCTGATACTAAGCAGAATGATCCTTATGTCAGAAATTGTATAGTGGATGTATCTTCATCAGCACAAGAATTAAAATGAAAGAGTGAAAGGATACATGTCACTACAGCTGTGTGTAAACTGTAGGTTTGCTGGGAAGTCTGTGATTGTTATGGGTCACTCTGCATTGTGTACTAAAATGACTGTACAGTCAAAAACCAAACAGATCAGAACTAAGAAATGGCGAGAACAACACAGCAGGATGGGCTTCAGGTGGTCATCCTGGCGGCTCCAGCCGCTCAGGCTTGAGTGCTGACATACTCTTTCACATGTACAATTAATTGAAATGTTACATGAATAATTAATTACGTGTTTTAATGTGTTAATCGTGATATTTCTGGGCATTAGTTTTGTGATAACAACTTTATATGAGAGTGCAAAGGCGGGAGCGCAAAGTCTTCATTCAGGGCATCATGGTGCAGCTTGTAGAGGTGAGTGTCCAGACTCTGCTGGAAGATTGCCATCCTCAGCACTTCAGATCCTGTAATGGAATGTGTGCAGGATCTTCAGTGTTGCTAGGGAAGGTCACACGCAGCGATAATGAAGCCAGCGGGGGCAGTGTAGATACAGACTGTGGGTGGAAATCATGTGATTAGAAGAGGAAGTGTAAGTAGACCTTGTGCGGTGATACTTTTAGTCTTGAAAGGTCAAGGGGAGCCAGAGGGCATTAGGAATTATTGCCGTGGAGAGAATGTAATTCAGGCAACTAGAGGCCCAATTAAAATGCATACAAGGAGTATTATACCCTGTCAACAGCTGCTATCTGAAAGCATCTAAAAATTCTTGAGGATCATGGATTTCAAGCCCTGTTGAGGGAGTGTCTCAAGTGACATTATCAGCAGGAATTACAACCTGCATTGTGTGCCGCTGGAGGACATGACACTAGAGGTGGTGTAATCGAACTTCAGCGATTTGTGAATTTTTGTTATGTGCTAAAATCAGCTCATTACTTTTTCAGAGCTGTTATTCCCTAGCCAACACACACAAAAACCCTCACATGAATTGCTGGATGTTTCTTTAAAATATTGCTATCCTCACAAAAGCATCTCCTTCAGTAGAAGTTAATAAGTAACATGGGATTTTCTAATCATATAAAGGGTTACATTTGTACTGAGGAAGGAGAGAGCACTTTTGTGTTACTTAAACCTTGTAACCTGTAACGTAATTGCTACACAATTTGTTAAAAGACAACTTGAATAGCATCATCAGCAATGTTTCACAAGATCATCACAATAAACCTGATTCAATGGTGCAAACCTGCTGAATATTCAGTCCCAGACCTTTGCTCTTTATTGAGTTTGTAAAGCATTGTGAAAATTCAATGCTTCAGTGCTTATTCTCCCATAGTTTTTACATATTTCCAGTCTTCATGAGCTCTTTCCTTTTTCCAAACCAACAAAAATGTTTCTAGACCTTCTAGGTTTGCAGGTGGACATGATGGTAAGAAAATATGTTTGAATACACTTTGAATTCTAATTACACCGAACCGAGACAGGGCCATTGTAGAGCAATGCATCTCATTTGTCTCATTTGATGTGTAATTGCCAATTTTGCGTGCAAAGGTTAAAAGATGTACCAGCATCAAAGATGACATCAAGACAATAGAAAACCCTAAACAGAAGAACAATATTCAGATGTGTTGCCTATATGTCAGCCGATCATATCATAAATATTAGAAATATATATATATATCTTATATTGTATAAGATGTAAATTATTTGTCATGGCATTTAAACATATTGATGTTTAGTGACACATTGAATATAGTTGGATAGATAGCTATAATCAGTAAACAGTTAATCTTGGAGAGTACCAGGTCCTGGAAGTGGGTTGAATAGCCAGCCTAGTAATATAATTAATAAACTTTTTGGCAGGTGTGTTTGGTGTGTTATGATGTTTGGTAACACTCACAGGATAAAAGGATACTTTTAGACTGAGAGACCACATTCTCTTCAGATGGTGATCTTACAGAGAATTAAGGACACTATGGGTGTCAGTGCCTTAGCATAATGCATGCTTGATTTGTATGAGGCAAGATGGCCCAAATTATTTGGTGCAACTTGGCTTCATTTTGATATCAATAATTTTAGACCATGCCAGACCTATGTTTGCAGGGGGTTTCACTGACTTATTTACAATATCTACTATATGCATACACATAGAAGCATTTTTTCTATGTTGAGAACAATTTGGGGGAGATCTTACAAATAAAAGTTAGAGTTGCAGGACATACTGGGGAAGACGAATTTTGCATGGTGTCATAGCAAAGCTTTCACATAATTGATTTTCAGAATCAGAGTAACAGATGTTTTTAGCTTTGAGGTACAGAAAGGAGTTTATTCAGGGAAAGCATTTGCCTTCAATAATTTGGATATTGTGAAATAACTTATTCTAAAGCTTGAAGCATTGCTGTGCACTTGGCTGCTTGTGTCCATGAACCTTCCTGCTGAAAGTGAAACATGCCTGAGAGTTATTTTTTATTTCAGCATTCAATATTTTACTGTCTACACTGTGGAGTATGGACCTATATATTCTGACCATAACACATTTAAGAGTTACAGTTTTGGTTTAAAAAAACTTCTCCCGTTGCTTAATGTAATTTTTTAAGGTTTTATTTCTTTTGTAACTGATAAAACCCCCGAATAGCGCAACATGTGGTATAGCATTTCACATTAACGTGCTCCTTGAATTTCAATTTCAAAATGTGTAGGAAGTCCTATATTTATTCTTAGAGCTTCTGATGTGCGAATGCAAGGTGTGCACTGATCAACACAGCCTGCAATTTATGTGAGAAGAAGAAAAAAAAACCGCTTCTCTCTGTCCTCATCATGATGCAACTTGAAGTGACTGAAGTTTTGGTGTGACCAATGGCCTTCCTGCATCCAATGAACAACATGTCCCACCCTGACCGCCGTGCAGCTACAGCCAGATGGACACAGGACACATGCGTTCAGCTGGGGCTGCTGCTTCACAGGTGTCCATGCTTGCGTGTATGATTGTCTGTGCAAGTGATTTTCTCAGTGCCCAATTTAAGATGAGTACCGATCTTATTTGTAATTGTATTTATGTGTTTGTGCTACATTGTGAACTGTTTTTGGTTTGTTACCCCCTGAATTTATCCGTGATGTGCAGTGCATGCTAATTGTTAAAATGTGCACCTCTGATAATCTCATATAGGTTTGTCTTTGTTTTACTTTAACAGGGAAAACTGAAATGCAGGTTTGGCTGCAATGACTCCAGAGATCCACATTTACATGGCATTGAACTCCATCTAACATGTATTTGCATGTTAAAATGGTCTACCATGTGAGTCACTATTGCAATCTGCTGAGTGTCTGAGTTGTCCTTTACCTGCATCTGCCACAGGTCATCCCTGTTTGTAACATTTCTCACCTGTTCCCCGAAACTGAATTTAAACATGGAAACATTGTATATTATATATTGTACATTGTACATTGCATATTTTGGTAAACCAAGAACAACTAAAATAAAAACAGGCCTGGAGGAAGCTGCTGTGGACGTCTTACCACTTTTACCACCAAATCATAGGACTTTCATTTTTCATCAAGCTTTTAGATGCTATGACACATGTGGGAAAGATTTTCCCATATTAATCACTCACCGTGCTTTCAGGAGGATCTTCATGGAGGATCCTTGAATCCCTGCCGATAAAGTCCTTCACCCACAATAACCACACTAGTAATTGGATTTATTCCTCGCCTACCAGCACTTCCGCCAATGAACCTTGACTCATCATCCTAAGGATGGGCCTGTTTGCTGTTATTAGATCATTTCCCCAAACCTCAGGACTTCTAGCCTGCTCTCTTTTCTTTCTGTCCTCTGCCCTCATCCAGATCATTAAGGGTGTACTCACACTTGGCAATCCGTACCGTGCCCGAGCACGATTGACCCCCAAAGTCCAGTTTGTTTGACTAGTGTGATCGCTCCATAAAAATCTTCTTATACGCGCAACACAATTAAATGAAAATCGCTGCGTTGCATAATCGATAAATCTATAAGGCATGTGAGAGGGCCGTGTGTCACTCCAAATAAGCCACAAAGTAAGTACAATCATGAACTTCATTGTGCTGTGTGAGAGCGCTTTTCTTCAAAACAAAAAGTTGCATCGTGATGATGTAAGCGTGCTCGGGCTCAGGACGTTAAGCGCAATGTGAGCACAGGCCAGCGGAGGAGTGGGGAGGAGGGACAATCGTGCTCGGGTACAGTACAAGGCAACCGGGCCTAGTGTGAATACGCCCTAAAAGTAATCAAGGAAACTTTGCCAGACAATAAACTTTAAATCTAAGGGGCTAATTCACCAAAAAGACTGTGTGGCTTTCCCACCTGCAAAACCATTTCAAGAGCCAGAAAAAAAGTACAATTCACAAGCCATCCACAGTGGGTGGAAAGCACACTTATCTGTGCTGCCAAGGAAATAGCAACACGGTGCACCTTTTAGTATTCATGAATAATTCATTTGCTTTATCCATATGCATTGCAGTGATTGAGTGATTCATTGGTACGCAAATCATGCTTAATGCATGGGGTATCCAAGTCACAAAGATCATTGCTAATTTCCACTTGCAATCAACATGAGATTTTTAAGAACTTTTCAAGACTGGTGGTATTTAGATCAGAGTTTTTTTTTAAAACCAATGTGGTACGCAAACTTGCCGATGACCATTGCAGTAAGGTGAAGACATTGCCAACATTTAAGACATACTGGGGAGCCAGCATCCCTCTTCCAGATAAGGCAGACAAGAACATTTTCTCAGTGCAGGCTGAAAAGTCAATCAATAATTGAGTTGCTTGAGGAGATTAAACACATTATTAAGACCGCCACCCAATGCTCACGTCCAATACCTGCAATTGTTAAATTACTTTCAACACTCCATGTTCTTGCATCTGGCTCTGCCCAGAGAACTGTTCCTTCGACATTTGGCATCTCTCCACCTTCTATAAGCAGGGCAGTGTCCGATGTTTTGAGAGCCATTGTTCTGAGAATATGGAGACATTGAATTTCCAAGCAGCAGGAAGAAAAATGACTTGGTCATGGAACAGTTTTTTTTTTTTTTTTTATCCCTGCCTCCCCTAATGTTCTGAGTCCAATTGACTACATGCATTCCATAGATACCACCTTGGGAGCAGGAAAATATCTTCAGGAATAGGAAACACGTATTTACTGAATGTACAGCTTGTATGAACAAAACAACTTATTATGCTAAGTACCTTGGATTGGTGCATTTTGAGTTGTTCTGATGGCAGACAATTAGTGATTAGTGTGATGATTATTTATGTAAGAGTTACTTAAGGTTTTATATTAATTGGTTCAGATGCTCTTGAAATTCTGTTTTGCCTTTCAGCTGGTAGTATGTTATATTGCCACATGGTACATGCTTATTAGCTAGTTCTAATCTCATTTTAATTCTGTGTACATCTCTCTGGATGAGAGTGTCTGCCAAATCAATAAATAATGAAAAATCATCATCATAAAGACATGGAGCTCAGCTCAGAAGTCTGAAAAATGGTGGATTCAGTCCTATATCAGGAATTCAGCGCTTAGAAGTGATCTGCAATGTGCCCAGGGAGATTCTCAGAATGGTGGAGCACCAATGAGAGGTGGCCAATGTGCTCTCAGACAGAATAGCTGGGTTCAAGGTATTTTGTTAATTATGCTGGGGTAGGAGGTTAGATCAATGGAATAATTTTGTTGGATGGATTAATGGAATAATTTTGTTGGTGTTAATAGTCATTTAAGGCCACATGTAATTTAAGGGGATTGCCATCCATTTTCCCCTCAATTTACTGTATGATCCTTTATTCGTGGAGTTGAAATTTATGTAAATGTTTGGATTATTTATTCATGCTGGGAAAATAGCCTGTATCACCCCTGAACCCCCAGTTTGTGAAATGAAATACAGATTACACTGCGGAGTAAATAACAAACACTAATAATTTGGTGTATGAATTAATAATAAAAACAGACATTGTGGCTAACCATGAATACCCATAGGCAATTAACTCATGCAAAGGGAGAGGGCAATTAATTTTGTTTATCAGCCATGTACATGTTCTACAGGGACTCAGAAGTTCCAGTGAACTATTGCCTCTGCAATATTTGAAGCTATGAGGCTTTTAAATCTACGCTTAAACCCTGGTCATGTATGATGTTGTTTATTTCTCTCCAGATTATGAGTTTATTTAGTCCAAAGTTTTAATATGAGGCATGTATACGTTTTAATGTTGTGGGAATACAGCTACACAAGCACATTTCTAAATACATACATGTGAGAAAACAAATGTATCTAATAAAATGTACAGAAAAAAAGATTTCAAACCAATCAAATCCAAAAATCAATTTTTAAACATGTGGGTTCCAGTGTTTACGATGTTGAAGAAAGTATATTTGTGTTAATGTGACATAAAATGCAATAAAAATATATATAAATTAACCACTAGGGGCTGGAAATAATAAAAGTCTTTGATCTCAGTCTGCATGGATTTCATATGCAGCTCCAGTTTTTTATCATGAGGGTTCAATGTGGAGCTTAAAGACATCTCAGGGTGAAAGAAAGGCTTAGGCTATTAAGTTACATCATTGTCACATGTGGGCCATGACACCCCCTGGTTCTGACCATGGTTAAGTAGTTTGTCATTGGCACCATTCGTAACTCACCATTGGTACTGCTCAAAATACTATATATGTGTATAGCGGCTGTCTGTCAGTCACATGTACAGAACTTACATTACAAGTTAGGTGGGTAGCAGGTGTTGTGCTGTGTCCATGTGTGTGGTATGTATCAGAATGATAGGTAAGAAAACTTTTGTTTCTTGTTTTAAAATCTTTCTATTCTTTGAAAGTTGAAGTTTCTTCCAGTGTGAGGCAGTGTTTTTAATAATATACTGTACTTACTGTGCACAATTCATGTTAGTTGGCACTATAGGGACTAATGGTACTGTGATGCCGGAGGGGAAAACTGAAACTTTGTTACAGGATTAGCACAGAATACAGTCTTATCACTGTTCTTGTTGCTTTCTTTTTGTTATTGTTAGCAAATGTGTTATATAGCTTATGTTAATTCCTTTTGGGAAAATTGTGTTTGATCTAGTTTATTTTATTCTTTTGTTAGTTTGGCTTTAGAATGTTTTTCATTTGTTCTTTGGGCAGAATGACTTTTTTATCTTTTTGTTTGATTTATTTTTTTTGTCACCATTTCCCATTTGGTGCTACTGCTGCAAAACATGAGAAGCTGCCAGTGTTAAATGAATCTCACTTTGGTGTACAGGTGTGTGTTTATGCATGTTATATCAAAGTGGGTCTTCCGAGTTGCTCAGTTGTTATGGCATTTTCTTGAGTGCGTGCTGACATCTATGGTCTGGGTTTGATCCCAGCTGTGTTATCAGCTAAGGACCAGCCCAAAACAGTGGAAACAGAATCAACAGAGAATCCCCACAAGTCTTAACACTGGTCTTGTTGCAGTGGAACAAACTGACTTTGTCATGGCAAATGTTGCTCACCTAGCTGCTCACACCTGCAAGTTGATTGGATGAAGTCAGTGAAGCCACGCCTATCCTCATTTGGGAGTCAGTGAAGCTGCACCCATCCTCCCATTGGGCCTTAGTTCACAGTAGTGGGCTGGGCAAATTGCAGTGGGAAAAATAGTCACTGTTGATGTGCTAGTGTAAGAAAGGATTGCATCCACAACACCCCAGCACTCCTGAGTACAGTGGTTGCCATGATGGTGATTCCAAAGTAGGGCTGCGTAAAAGACAAAAAATGCTATATAACACTTTTGTTTCCTCAAAGTGTGTAGTGTGTATTGTGTATTGATTACAGCTCATCTATTAATTTCTCCCTGTCCACAAACCAGTGTGAATCCCCAGTTATTGGTGTGCTGCCATATTTGCCAAGAACTTCCATGTGGATAAAGATGAACAAGTTTATCTTTTTCCATTTTATGACTTTCTTATTTACTGCTGTACCACTCATTGTAATATACTTTTTATTTCTTGGTAATTTTGCTCATGATATTCATTTAACCATGGTGAACCAGACACATCCTAATGGTGGATCGGTCACAAGAATTCTCTTTACATTTTAAAGGTGGAGTAGTCAAGTTGCCTCTAGGTGGTGCTACACATGTATTGTCTACCGCTTGCCTGATACCAAAAAGGAATCGGTGCTCTCCATTTTGCAACAGTACCAGCCTCCACATGAGAGTGAGGGCAATGGCCTAGCCCTCACACATACATTCTCTTGTGTTTCTCAGTACCCAGAAGAAATTCTGTGCATTCCCTTTATTAATAATGGGAGGTGTGGACTCTGACAGAGCCCATTGTCTGTGGGGTTTTTCCTTTATTAATAAGGGGACACATAGACTGAAAGAGCCTGGATTCCCTGGAGTTGATTCTTTATTAATAATAGGACGTGTGGACTCAGGGAGAGCCTGGTGTCTCTGGGGTTAGCACTTTATTAATAAATCGGTGTGTAGATGCTGAGAGTCTAGTTTCTGTTGGGTTGCTTTAGAGTTTTACCTCCAGTTAGCTTCCCTTGATAGCTGATCTCTGTTCTCATTACTGAAAACTTCTCTTGGAACAAGGAGGAATTCAGAGTTTCGCTAGTGGACTTCTTTCAGTGTTTTCCACGGACACAAAGAAAATGGAAACATAATATTTCTTCCCTGCCATTCTTGATGTGATGATGTTAATTAAGACAGGGCACCTAAATGGTTTAAACGCTGTCAACAGTGATTTTGTTTAACATACTACAATTACGTCAGTTATTTTCATAAGATATTTGGTTTATAAGCTGTTTCAGGTTAAGCACTTTCTGAAGACTACAGCAGCAGTGTTCAGTTGGGTGCTGTGGAGCCCAGTGCCCAGGCAACTGTTCATGTAAACAAACCTTGAGAAATTCTATAGCCCACTTATGGGCTTTGCTTTAGGGTACATGTGCCAATGTATTTTTCAATGTTAGGCCCGTATCTAAAAAGTTGGCCATGCTGTTGATACACTACAAAATTAGGTAGTCTGTATTGAATCACACAGTAGTTAGGCAGCTGTCAAATTCATTCATTAATGTGACTGTCTTGAGTCGCTCCCAGAGATGAAATGATCAAATTTGGTGGACATTATATGGTCTTGAAACATTGAAATTAGCCTTGTGAAAGCAAGAGAGATAACACCAAGTGCAACCAATTATGTTCCACGCCTGCCTGCTCATGAATGTTCATAGAGTCATCAGAACACCTTAGCAAAGCCTTTAGCAGGAAGGATTGCAGAGTATGAGATCTTATCTCTTGAGTATCCTGTACGTTGCTCTCTTGCCTTATAATTGATTTTTTTTGAGCTGTTCAGTTAGACAACAGTTGGCCCCAAATACTTCCTCGGCTGTTTTTTCACCGAATGCCCTTTCACATGAACAGTGTTGATCCTCATCTAAGGTTCCAGATACACTTTTAAATGTGGATACATAACTGAGAGCAGCAGGCTTCAGAGGTGCTCTAAAATTAAATTATTGTGGTATTGTATGATTATGTTATGGTATCAGCTGACAACAGTGTTATCTAAGACATGTACTCATTCCTTCAGAAATCAACTCCAATACATGTTTGTAAATTCCTTATTATTAAAATAATTATTATCTAAATATCCCTTCACAATTCAAAAAAAATATCAGAGTCTTTGTCCATAATAAAGCTTTGATTTAACTTAATGGTTTGTTTACTGCGTGGTTGGGTTCTGCTGATCCTTACCAATAAGTTTTTGTAAGACTAGGGGGAAAGAATGAAACTAAAAACAAACAGTGGTTACGGATAATAAGGAAATAAATAAAAAGCGTCTTTTTGGTGCCAGTCTAAACCGACAAACAAGCTTATCTTCCAAATTGTATATTGCCAGTACTAACAGTTTCACCTGAAAGGCTACGGTAGCATGCTGTGGCAGCTGTATGTTCACGTGGCTTCGGCTGTTTATAGAACGTGTTCGGGAATTGAATGAAGGCCTTGAGAGAACACGACAATGGCAGGATTAAACACATTATGGACAAAACATTAACAAATGCAAAATATGAACAAATGTAAAGTATAGATTATGGATGAATATCACACCATTCTATGGTGTGATATTCATGCTATGAAGGCTATGAAGCAAGGGTAGTGCTGCAATGCTTTACATTACATGTATTGTAGGCACATTGCTCTCAAACAGGTGTTGATAATGAAGCATATCTTGCAGCTTACAGTTTTTCACGTCGCATGGCACTGAAAGATGTTCCAAGCCACCAGTCTAAAGGAATGGCAGAACTCCTGAAAAGGGTTAGAGCCCCCAGCCTCATGGATAAGCATGGACATTTTCTGCCATAACATGGAAAAAAAAAACTTTCGGTAGAATGCTTGAGAGCTTGATGAACAGCTGCAGGCAAGGAAATTTATAGAACATTCAACATACATAAAAATATTATTGCAGTGGACAAAAAAGTAATGTTCTTGCTCAGATTTTTCCCTAAAATGTGATGACTGTGTTTCTGCTTTTGTATATGCGGTAGCTAGATGTGTATGACAGCTTAATTTAACATCTGACCAATAAATTCGAGTGTTGTCTTTCAAAATAACTGACATGCGCTATTCCGAACAGAAACACTTTGAGACGGGGTTCAGAACAGTTGGGCAGAACAGTCGCCAAAGGAGGGGGCTGTGAGCAAAGTGGTACAAGTAGAAGAAACATCAGGGCTGCCAGTGCTTTACATTTATTTATGAAATTCATGAAATCAATTTGATAAACCTTAACATGTAGCAGATTTAGACCATATATATTATATATATATGGTCTAAATATATATATATATATATATATATTTCACCAGAAGTTAATCAGCCTTGCCTGCTGGGAATAGCCTGGATGGATGCCTGCACTATGTGGTTTGAAATCTGAAAAAAATAGTCCTTGTCATCTTAATTAGGTCAAGGGTTATGTCCCAGAATTAAAATCTACCTGTGTACATGTTTTGCAAACGCAACACTGAAGTTTTAAATCTTCACTAATTTAGCAACGACTGACTCTGATCATTATATTTTTTTTGATAAACCTGTTGGTTAGCTGTAATTTGTTCAATACTTCCATTTAGTTACAACTGGTTACCAGATAATAATGGCGCTCATTAGTATGTGAGTGTGCATGCATCTGCAGGGGCGTGTGGGACATTTCTGGAGGGTATTGATATTAGTTTGAACTGGGAGAGTGACTGATCACAGTGGCACAGTTGGCTCTTCTTGTCTCCTTTCCTTATGCATCAATAATATTAACGACTCTCCTGAATAGTGGCTAATATGTCGCTCTCTCTGGCGTGATTCATGGCAGCCAGTAGGCACCAGAACAAGCTACACAAATCAGGAAATTAGGAATGGACTGACTCAGCCCGCTAGACTGGGGCGGATAAGGTGGCCAGACTGATAATCATAATTCATCATATTTTATTATGTCATTCAAATGTATTTTTAAGGTAATAAGGGTATTCAGTAATATGAGGTTTTGATATTTATTTAATAGTGAACAATATTTTGTTATTTACCATGTTTCCTAGGGTCATGTGATATATGTTATTTGTATATATATATATATATATATATATATATATATGTGCTATTTTTCATGTCTTCATAATGGGGTGAACTTATGCAACCCATCTACTTAATTAACTAAAGAATAGCTGGTCTGAATCCCCTCACAGTTCCACTCTGTCTTGTCTCTCTGTCCTCTTGTCTCTTGTCTCTGTCTTCTGTCTGTCTTTTTCTTGTTCTGTGTGTCAATCATCTGCAGAGTAGCAGCTTTGACAGGGAATTGTTGTTTAACCAAATGCGATGCCAGTAGGGGCAATAAACTGTGTGGATATCACCTCATCTGAACAAAAGGCCCACCAATAAGCACAGGTATTTCTTCACCACTCTGCTTAATATTGTTACATAACAGTCTGGTTTATTTCTGCTTGTATGTGTCAGTTTGGGAGCTACATGATTTCTACAGCAAACACTGTCCGCTGTGATTTGGTGAGACATCGTAGCACTAAACTGTATTACATAGATCAGTATCCATACCATCCTGATCTATCTTGCCAAATGGCTGAAATTAGGCAGGGCTGGGTTTGGTTTATACATTTGGATTGGGGGGTCTCCAGGGAAAACCAGATGGCTGGTAGTGAGATTGTAGGAAACAAGGTATTAAACAGCTCTGTATGTTCATTAACAATCCCGTGGCACGTATAGCATTGCAAAGACCCTGGATGTTCCCCAGTAGCCAGCCTCCTAGTCTGGCTCTCTCAGTCTAGCCATCTGCTCATTCCCCATTTTAATTGGTTGAATATATCTTTGCCTCTTCTTCTCAGATGATGCATGGGGAGCATGCTGGTGGCCGCTGTGCATCACCCAGGTGGTGGATGCACTGAATTATTCCACCGTCTCACACCTTGACACAGTTAAAAGGCACTACAAAGGGGTACTATAAAAGAAATTTATCGCCACCATTACTTGTCGAGGGTGTGATCTGAGGTCAGTGGTGAAAAATTATTAGCCACAACTTAGTGCTCTTATGTCCATATTGACTGGTACTGGTTTGCATTCTGTGGCCAGCTGAGAAATGTGCTATACTTTTAATACATACCTCTTGAGATTATTGTATAGTTTTTATCATGGCTTGATTTATTACAAGGTGCCCCCTCTAGGAACAGTGCAAGACCATAATTGCAATACAACAATAACTGCACTGGAACTGCATTTGTGGTTTGCTGTATTGTTTTTATAATAAACATTGGTGTGATGGTGGAGCCCCTCCCCAGCTCAGAGACTTTAATGTTCAGGCTGTGAGATATGGAGTGTTGCAGGACTGACTATTTGTGGAAGGTGGGGTTTAGATGCTGTGGGGAGGTGATTGTGAATCAGTGTGTATAATGTATTATTGTATGCATTATTTTCTATTAGTATTAATATGATTCATAGTTGTAATGATCATAATGTTTATGGGGTAAGGGTGCACTGTTAGTATATAGTGTGATGGATGAATTGTAGTCTTGCCCTATGGTGTTTGTGTTTGTAATTGTTTGTTAATTGTACTGAATTATTATGTGTAGACGGCACTAATATAAAAAGGAGTCCCCTGAAATCAGTCGTTTATCATACCCAGTGCAATAGCCAGCTATTATATATGCCTTTACCACAGTAATTGGCAATATCATCTTGTTCTGTTAACTTGTGTCATATTGAGTCATGAGAGCGGGTATGTATTTAGCTGTCATTGGGTGTCTAATGTTTAAAATCCTTGTATCTGTGGGAGGAGGGTTTTTTCCCCATCTGGGTGTGGTAGAGTGCATTTTACAAGGGCCAGCTAGTCATTAAACTATATTTCGTGATGTTCCTGTGTTTCAGGCTGATTCGGTCACAGGCGTACAGACAGGTTGGTTGGTCTGTGACAGTTAGATATATTCCTCCTCCTGTACTTTCAAAGGAAATGTGAGACAGGGATCAGCACCTTGGTTACTTTTACTATATTTTAACTTTGCAAAAAGATATTTTACAGTTGGTTTGTGGCTCTGACACTATGATCATCAATTATCACACTCCCAAGTCCTGTTGTATGCAAATATAACACCTTGCAATGGGGAGGCAGGATGAGACTTCAGCAGTCACTACTATAGTCGCTATTCTTTATGAACATCAGAATAGCAGAATAAGAGACAATGCCAACAAATATAAATGATAAAACAAGGCACTATTTGTTCCTTTTAAGGAAAATTGTTCTGTCTAAAATGAAAACTGCAGAGAGATGAGAGGTGAATCTGAGAGCCTTTCTCCTTTCTGGCACAGCCGCTGAGATTAGCCCATAAATGAATTACATGCTTTTCAAAAGTTAACAAGTGAAACAATATAAATCCATCATTTTAAATAATGAGGTTTATAAATAATGAAGTAAAAACATAAATTTTATATGTCATAGATACTCAGAGAACTGAACAATTGCTGTTTAGGAATAAACTACATAAAATGATATAATACTGGTACCATTCACACAGGGCTCACCTAACCAGTACCAAACATAGCTACAGGAGTGCAACAATCTAATGGGTACCATTCAAATGGAGGTACAGTAATCTAATTGGTACCATTCAGAGAGGGCATTCAGTAATAGGCTTGGATCTATCATCACTATGTTCTGCATTTGTGTTTCAGCAGCCACACTCTCACTATTGATTAGATATCCCCAAAGCTATAATGATCCCAAAACCGATATAGCATAAAGAAAAAACTTTCAACATGAAGCCAATATAGAGACTAAGTCACTGATTCACTAAGGTTTCTTTGGGTAAGTAGAGACTTAAGCTTTACATTTTACAAAGCATTTATCTCATCATGTGTCTTTATGAAAAAACTACATTTCTTTGTGAGCAATTATAATTTCATCTAATTTCTGATTTTAGAATCTTTTGTTTCTGTTCCATGTTTTTCAGCCTTGACATGAGGGGAGCCCTGTAGTATGAGAAACCTGGGCGAAGGAGGGACTTAAAAGCAAAGACCAACGAGTTACATTTTGAAACTGAAGTCCCCTAAATTACTGACTTCCTAGTTTGTTTCTCTTTTAGTATGACTTTATTCCTGGCTTATTAGAACACTGCTCCCACCTTCCTCCCTCCATTCCTCCCTCCCTCCCTCAGTTGTCTTTGCTCCACTGTTTCCTCTGAGCATTGAGATATTCTTTGAAAAAGCCCCCTGAGGAAGGTATAGTGTGCATTTTCTCTAATGCAATCTGGAATTAGGGGGGGATACAATTTCCTACCTTTGCGTGTGCACAAACCAATAACGGGGGCGGGGGGGGGGTGTTGCTGTGAGCTGATATCTTTCACTCTCTCTAAGAATGGAAAACCAATTTTCCCTCACTTTCCAGAGGGGATAGTTTAATACGTGTGTGTGTGTGTGTGTGTGTGTGTGTGTGTGTGTGTGTGTGTGTGTGCAAATGCATTCGTGTGTGTACATGTGTGCCTGTGAATGTGCTTGCACATGTGTGTAAACATGTGTTCGTGTGTACGGGTGAGTGCACACATGTTATTTATGTTAAATGCTCACACTGTACTGCTGGGACTAGCTCTCCCCTTGCTTTGGGATTTCTCCATCCACCATACATTTAAATTAGTTAGTGGAATGTCAAATTAAGTTCTCAATTTTTCAAGAATGTTCAACTCCAGCACTCTGCTCAAGCTGTTTAACATTGATTAAACACTGCATGCTGAGAGATGTGGTTGGTGGTACATATCAGTGTTTCTACAGCTGGACCCAGAGGACCACAGCAGCCATGCAGAGAGCTCATCCAGCAGTGGTGTGGAATGGAGTTGTGTCTCTCTCTGTGCCATACATGTGATGGTAATGATCTTTCAATCTTGTGTAAAGTATTTCATGACCAATCTCATCTGACTTTATTTCGCAAGTTTATATCACCGCTCAGAACTTACTCTGTTTTTGTAACAGGCACTGGATGAAGATGTAATAATGAAGTGATTTTTGGAGTCACAGCAAGTGGAAACATTTCTTGTAAAGCAGTTGTGGTATGAAGATGTTGGCTGTAGCTCTGAGCAATAATGAGTAATAACTTTGTTCACTGTTGTGAGGCCTGGACATTAGCTGTCTGCAGCTCAGCTCTGGGGCTGATGCCATGCTAACTCTGGAGTGACTTCTTTCCTTTGTTTTACTAAATCCAAGAACTTTTCGGGTCTCCCGCAGCACTTGCTCTGCTGAACCTGCCGGCTGGCGTGGAGGGGCTCAGTGTGGCTCATCACATCCACTCTTTGTGTTTCTTGTGACTGTGATTGATGACAAAGTGAGAGTTAAAAAAAAAAGAAATTACTTACCAGCTGGCACTTCTGTTTTCAGTGACATTCCCCACGGTGCTCCCATACACCAGGGGAAATGTACTCAGACCTTGAGTTGCTGTCAGATCAGACCACCTCAGACAGAACACTGTACGAGTAACACCGCAGCACCACAGCGCTTGCCTGGCTTTGAGCTGCAGCCCCCCAAAGCATCTCCCTCTGTGCTGGGAACCGGGGAACAACACGGGAAAGACAGTTCACCCACTGGAGCCTGGGCAGAGCCGTGGATCAGATGAGATGATCTGAAGTGTCACGCTGGGCCTCCAGATTCATTATTGGTCTTTTTTTTTTGGTACTGAGCTCTCTGGAACCAGCAGATCTGCATTACTGAGGTATGAATGCAAACTATGTCATGAATTGACCGTTATAGTTTACACGGTCAACATTGACAACATTATGCACAGGTGCCGAAAACCTACAGTAAATGTACAATGACACCTGCTTCTCCACTGACATAGCTGCCAGTTTGCGTAGATTTGTTAGGGGTTCCGTGTGTGGCTTGCTTGATTTTAGGCTTCCTGGGTATGGAAAGTATTTCTCACTGTACTTGATCTAATTATTAGCAATGGAAGATTTAAAAACTTATCTGGAAAAAAATACCAGCAGCACTTTATGAAGAAAAAGACACCTCAACTGGAAGATTTATTATCATAACATTTATGATATGGTAGGTCTTTAATCTACACTTCTTTTTTTACATTTTGCACAAAATGTGTGATATTATGTATGAGTTTAGACATAGACATACCAGAACTACGCTTATGCATATCCTATGGAAAATCATGAATATTCGTTACTGGAAAGGAGATTATTCTCTGCATATATAATTCAGATAATGTCCCTCTTTTTAATATATATGATTCCGGATTGGGATTTAGATACAATACAAAGGCAATTTACAATTGAAATAAAATAAAGTTTAGAACCCTGGTCTGACCCTTGAAAGTTTCACTGCTACACATAAATCACTGGGATTCTTCCAGTATTTCATACCTTTCATGAGAAATTCCTCCTGTTAAACCATCTGCAGTCACTCTAGTTATAAATAGCGGGGAACAGAAAGAGTTACACTACAAAAGCATTAAAACGTCAGGCAATCCTGTTTCAGCCAGACGGAGTCATTTAGCTATGACTGTTCCTGATAGACCTTAACACACGCTGTTCAGCCATGACCATTTCAGGCCGATCTTGACGGGGTTCTGATTATACCCCCTTTTTTCCACCCGGTTAATGATGTGACAGAACAGAGAGGAGCTTCGACAGACCTGCGTCTGCTAAGAGCTGTTTTTATCAATACTGCTGACAAATCCCATTCTCATGGTAATGTCCTAATCCGGTCGGCACTTTTAAACATCAAAGATAGTGGCCCTTCATGAATACGTTGAGTTATAAAGCGGTAGAGTAAATAATAGATAAAGTGACACATTCCCAATAACTGTCAGACTTGTATAATTAGAGGAGTGACCAAGGTGTGAATTTTTCCCTGCAAACCGCTCCCTCTGAAATAAAAGCATTTTCGCTAGTACCCTTTCTGCCCCACCCAGTTGAGCGGATGTTATTGGTAAGAAGAGACATCATATACATTAATGCAAGTAATTGTTTGTCCTCTGGAGGAACATGTACAGATTCGGATTTAAATGTGTGTACACATTTTGTCCTGTGTTTGGACATGTGCAGATTTACGCATTTTGTCCTCTAGAGGGACACGTTATGCACAGATCGGCAATGGAACTACATGTGATTGTTACACTCGCATTTGAAATACAAACACACTTGGCACAGCAGTTATCTTAAAATATATATTCACAAATCAAACATTTATTTACACTCTGTATTGACCATTCTTTCATCTAGACAATATTGCATACAAAGTCATGGTAAGACGTGATCAGAGTGGACGTGTGGTAAATCAGATGATTATAAATCTCAAGCAGGCTCACTACCATGTGGTGATACAATCTGGCTGCTAAGCGTCTCATTCTTATTAACCTTGCTATGTACAAGTGTGAAAGTAAAATTCAGAATTAATTTATGCAAGATTATTTGGGAGCTGTATAATATACCATATATGATAATGCAATATTTCCAGAATCAAACTGAAAGAATCAAGGTGAAATATTTATTAGAATAATATAACAAATCTGAAATAAAAATGCGTACAAGCCAAAACAAACAAAAGCACTACATAGCCTAAAGGGAAGCTGTAATCCTTGCATCATTGTTGTGTCAGTAGTACAGAAACACTGGAACTGTCCTATTTATTGATTTATTCTTTTTAATTATCAAAAAGAATGAATATATTGAAACGCATCCCTTTGCTTGTCTATCTTTTTAGAACCGGCCATTATATACTCTGCTATTTAATGAAAGCTTATTCAAGAGTTCCCTGGTTACAGTTAATGATTTACACAAAAGGTTTCTATAACGAATTACTTATTTTAAGTTAGAATGGGATCAAACAGCTGATCTATTAATCTCTGGGTATTATGGTAGAATAAATAGAGATGTTTCACATTTTATGGGGGAAAAAAATCTAGCCTAAAATGTAAGTGACAAAATTTGGGGAATTTGTAACAGTACTATAGGATATGTCATTTTCTTTACTAATATAGTCCTTGATCAAACAGTAAATCTGAAGTATTTTTTATGAGATTCAGATTGATGCAATGTATACAGAATAACTGTATATTAAGAGGTGTGTCAGCCAATACAAATGACATTCTCTGGTTTAAGTCATTAGTCATGTTTGTATTGATGAAATGTCTGCATTTATGCACTTTTTGTCAAAACAAGCAGGCAATAAAACCACGAAAAGATGAACTCAAATGAATTTCATGTCTCATTTGTACAGATCAAGACTAATGAGTAAACAATACATAACAAAAAATGTACTCACTGCTTTTTCAGGAATGAGAAAACAAACGCTGAAATAATTATGTTTTCTTGTGTCATTCTAAACTTGAACTCATTACATCTAATAGATGCACTGAATTCTTCTCACACTATAATTCTCCAGGGAGATCCACCCAAGGTGATATACGGAGAAGGTGACTTTTATAACTCCGGGATCAATGTACTTTCCTCTGTCTTTCTGGGGAGCAGGAGAGATACCTGTGAGGTCACATTTTTAAAGCAGGTATTGATCTGATGCTGCTCATCTCTGCACTGAGGTTGTGGTGAACTCTGGACAGCTGGCCTAGAACACTGACTTCTTCTTCTCTGTCCGACTGGAGTGTGGGTGGGGTGAAACTGTGGATTTATGAAGGTGGGGATGTGGGGGGGGGGGGGGGGGGGATATCTTAAAAGATCCTACATAACATGTTGGCCTTTTATAATGTAATTAACCTCCTTTAATATAAAACGGCCAGATGATTCACAACTGCAGTTCTAAAGGGAATATTAAAAAGCACTGGAGATTTTAGGGAGGATGGCATTATCTCTGTATTGGGTTTAAAATTTCTGCATAACACAATCTCACATCTAGTAAAGTAGAAGTGTGGAATGTGACTCCATTCCTATACTATGTTTCTAATACTTGATTCGGGCTTCAGTAAGATAATGAACAGAAGACACACTAAATAACAGGAGCACTGCTTAGCAGTTGCATTTCCATTTTAAACCTTTATCAGTTTTGTGTGTGATTGCATTGTTAACAAATTCTTGGTCTGTAATAGGTGTTTAGTAATGTTTTCTGTTTGTACTTCTAAAAATAGAATCAGCATTTCCTTCCATCCAAAAATCCATTGTGCCTCCCTGGTATCTTTCTCAAAACTGCTTTTCGTTACTATATTTGAGAGTGGCAATGACATTTGGATCTTTAAAATTCCATCAAGGCCTGGCTTTTCCACAGCCAACATTAGAGACTGAACAGCACGGTCATAGCCCAGGCAAAGGATCTGGCAGCTGAAAGGTTTTAAAGACTCCCGGAACTTGTTGACAAAGGAGATAAGATTTAGTTGTTACATTTCTGAGTGGGGAAGAGAAACGCGTTTCCAGATGACATACACACTGTCAAGTCCATTCATCCCGCATCACACAGACAGAACTGCTGTCAAAGGGATTCTGTCCATCATAAAGATGAAATTTGGAAACTTTATGGAGTCATTTAGGAAGAAATATGTCCTTAATGGATCCCTGTAGCAGTCGGACAGCCCAAACAGAGAGCACCAGACTCAGGACTTACACCCATTTTTCAATTTTAATGCACCCATCACAGAGATATGAGGTATTTGTCCTACACACAGGGTGTCTTTTTGAGAAGGGACTTCTTCTGCCTAATTGTGATGACTTCTTTAGTTTTCTTTTTCCTTAAAAAATGAATGTCATTATCATCATTTAAAAAATGCTGACATTCACAAAATAATATAGCTTCTCCACCCAAAGGGAAAAGGAGAAAAAGAGAGAATACCTCATCATAAACTGTGGACAGAGAGAAGTGACATCATTCATAAGCCTGGGCTCAATGTGTGGACAGAAACAGATGATACTGGCTGGGCTGATGCAATACATAGACAAGCAATGCTGCACATACTGAATTATTTTCCATGTAAAAGAATTCACTGAGGCCACTAAGTATAAATAATATCAGTGGCAGAGAGAACTTTCCCCATGGCAAAACAAGTTGTGATTCATGGACAATTTTTGATAATACCACAGAACGTTTCTTCCTGTGGGAGCAAACCTGTTTAGACTTCAACAGAGAATACTGTCTTTCTAACATGTACATTTTTAAAGAGAACAGTGAGAACTGCTCACTGCTACAAGATCATTAACAACACTATTACACCTTACAGCACTCCCCAGGAAATTCAATTTAAAAATTACCTGCATATTTTTACAAGGTACATTACATAAGAATCCCACTGTGCCTCACTGGTAATTACTCAGATGAACATGATAAGCTGTCAAATCATTATTACTCGAAACTCGAAGAACACGGGAAATGGTGAAGTTCATTTTTAATGTTTCAGCCCAGACGTATTTTGCTACTTCACAGTTTTTCACAGTGTCATTGATGATGAGTATTTCATTTCCATTCAGCTTTAATGGAATATAAATGTGAAGTATTCCACACAACCTTTTTGTGTGTCTGTGATCAATTCTGGTGAAACACGACTTTATTTTCTGGATACAGAACACATCACAAAGGATTCCTTGCAAAGGATCACAGTCAGTGGAAAACACAGGTTTTGATCTGACTAGGATTAAGCAACCAATAACATGCAGCCACCAAGCAAATGTTGCAGTTTAATTGAGTGAAAAGCCTGATGAGATCAGTTTTACTCGGTGAGGGGGAACCACATCTGACATTTTTTCCTGGGAGAATGTTCACACCTTCACTTAATCCTTAATCTATGGACATTCTCTCAGCCCATGTGTTTTAACTGAGACATTCTTCCAAAAATGTATTAACCACTGATCAAATATGCACTGACATACATTTTGATGGAATGCGGAAGAATGTAAGTGCTTGTGCAGAAAATGTAATATGTAGTGATGTAGCGACGTTTAAGACATTTACATTACACATGAAGTACTTGTATTATTTATGTGAAACCCTCTTGACTTAAATTATTGATATATTATTGACCAAATAGCCACATTTAAAATGTTGTTCACAGTTAAGGTCAAGGGTAATACAGCATTGATTTTCAGTCTTTTTTTTCATCTGAAGAATTGGCACTGTACATGTATTGGAGGAATGGGAAGAGGCCAGAGTGAATCAATGCAAATTCAACGATGAAGGGAGCTGAGAAAGACATTGATCCTGTGGCTTAATTACACATGGCAACTTTATAATGAATACCCAAATACGATGTAGAGCAGTGATGGTCTTAACGAACCACATAAAACATTTAGTAACATTTAGTAGGAGTATGTATAAAACCACACAGTATCTGCTGTAGCTTCCACAGTCATTATTTGTAATCACTTTATTAAATAGAAAATCATATATATTGCTGATCTTGCCATGGCTAGAATACAGCACAGCATGATATTGAACTACACTGATCTCGGTCAAACCAGTGAAACTGAGTATGTAAATGACATAAACATCTATAAGTGACAAAACATGATTGCACAGAAAAAAATAGTAGAGGGGAGTCAAAGGACACCTAGATTATTGCATGGGAGCTCTGAGAAGAAGAACCATTTCATGATCGGCTGCAACAATAATGCAACAAACACTTTATTCATTTTCTTTTAGATGTAGTGCAACTGCCAGAATTGCCTTGAAGATCTATGATCAGTAACATATATACAGATAATGTGGTATTATCAAACATACAGATATTTGGATAGGCCAGATGGTCAGTTCTGGAACTCTGTAGTGAGTGATTCAACAGAAGATAGGCGGGTTTTACATGCTACGGCCTTCAGCACTCGGCGGCCCTGCTCTGTACGTTTGTGTGGCCTACCGCTTCGTGGCTGAGCTGTTGTTGCTCCTAGACACTTCCACTTGACAATAATAGTACTTACAGTTGACCAGGGCAAATCTAGCAAGGCAGAAATTTCAGTGCTATGTTTAAAGTCACTGAGCTCTCCAGTACGACCCATTCTACTTCCAAGGCTTGTTTATGGAGATTGCATGGCTATGTGCTTGATTTTATGCACTTGTTAACAGTTGTTGCGGCTGAAACACCCGAACTCAATAATTAGGAGGGGCGTCCACATACTTTTGGCCATATAGTGTATTATGCATTGCTAAAAAATGATAAATATTCAGTGTTTTTGTCAGGTTTAGTGTCATGCTCCCTTTTGTGTTTCCACCATTGCAAAGGTGGTGATCCACCCTATTTCAAAATTTAGCATAAAAATTAGCCTAAAAACTAAACTTCTTCACTCAAAGACCTCCGAGTTGAACACCTCAGGAATTTACCACAATTTCCTGTCTGTTTTGGGACAGTTTATCTAAACAACATGAACAATCTGCGTCGTGATGACAAAGAATTCTGGAAAATTTGAAACCCATTCTGTTTGTAAACAAACCTTGGTGTCCTGCTGTGCCCAGGAACAGCCTTTATTAAAATAAGCTGAGGAAAAAAAAAACAAAGCAAAACACCACAGAGTGCTTTGACAGCTGTCACTAGTAGCCGGGCTACTCAAGCACTGAGTTATTAGTTCTGAGGTCTCCACTGTGCAGCAGGGCACGGTGTAATAAAAACACATCACATTTCACTATTATTCCACATCAGATCAATCTGACAGTTTGACTTGCTCTTTTCCCTCTTATGTTCTTTCTCTTTAGCTCTTTTTTGGCAATCTCTCTCTCTCTCTCTCTCTCTGTCTCTATCTCCCGTTCCTCCTACGGGAGCTTCTCATTTTTGTCCCTCAGTTACTTATTTTTCATTTAACGTGTGGGAGATTGATGCCGTGGTGTGATGCTACTGTGCACACAAAGGCTCCTGCAGGATACAGAGCAGATAAGTGTTTCCCAAATTCCATCATTCCGGTAGCCTCTACTCAAGCCGCACAGTATTGACAACGGCAAACCTGAGGCTGATCTTTATGTGCTTTATGAAAAGCAGTAAAGGAAAGCAGCAGCCAGGGATTTGCTTTCACTCATGACTGTCAAAGCTGAGCAGTCGGAGATATAAACAACAAGGGACCCCGAAGGGCATGGAGCAGGTTTCGGATAAAATGGTCTCAATTCCACACTGAGCCTTTAAGAATAATATTTGTATTAATTTCTCCACATTCATGAATGTGATAGAGTAGCCTGTCTGCAAAACACAGGACTTATCTGGAGTAAATGTCACAAGTTCCCGCTGAATGTTATTCTCAGTAACACCCAGGTAGAGTGAGGCAGTGGATACAAATAGACATAAGTCGCAAGTGCAACTTTATTGCTTTCAGTTATTTTAATCAATTATTATCTGTGTCAGCCAGGACACAGTCAGTATAAACCAGGATATAATGTAAATAAGGAGAAGGTCAGTGTGTAAACTTATTTATGAGCTTGGTCAGTAGAAACCTCGATATGGCTGATGTCATTCATGTTCAGATACTAATACTGTAAATCCTCTCTTGCACCATCTCCTCAAAACTCATTCCATCAGATCATTCCAACTTATGCCCTAGTACACTGGCACATTAATCTTTTAATTAGGTAGTAATTTGAAAATGTTAGGCTAAGGTCAGTTAATTAAAGTGGGGTGCATGAAGATGCCACTAAACTGTAATTGATCCATTTCAATCTAATTCATGTCCTGTATTTTTAAAATATATCAGCTACTCCCCATATGATTTTAGTTATGCTTTAGTATGAATTCTTCGGAGCTACAGTTACTGTATGGGAATACATCTCCCCTTTGTGCCCCATCTGTGCTATACAGATGTCTCCTCTGTGCAATGATTGCAGCTTTTCTATATAAAAACATTACAATTTCTGTAATTCTATTATAATAATTACAAACTTCAACTGTTGCAGTTAAGCCTTGCTCAGTTCTCTTCAGAACTAATTGTGTTTCAACAAATGAGATGCACAATAATGGAGATAAGAACATTTACATCACTGAATAAAAATGCAGAACTCAAATATAGAATGTACCACAATGACCACAATGGCCTGTATGTAAACGGGGGTACAAATGACTTGTTCAATGGTGTGGAATGTATTCTCATTCAGGACTGGGTTCCCCGGATCTATTAAGTAAGATCAATGAATACGCAATGCTGTTAATCACCAGAATTTTCAGCTGGCACAAATCCACACACCCCATTTATTTTTCTTTGAATGAGCTACGGTTGTCAGACTGTGAAGACTACACACCCACACACCTGTGTTTAACTGTAAAGGGGCTACATACGCTCAGGAATACAAAGGCAGTCTTTGCACATCAAAAGCAGTGGAGTATCATCTCATGTGGACCATATGGCCTTTAGCATGCAGCTCTGCTTTTTGGCTAGGCCTCTGTCAGCTCTACAGGACTTGCCCTGGGACAAGCACTACCTGGTGGACTATCAGCTGTCAAAAAGGCCAATCTATGAACCTTAAAAACACTCTCACCCGCAATTCTAATGAAACTAACTAACTCTAATATCATCCTAACTCCATATCATCCTAAGCAGGTCCATCTACAGTATATGTTAACGTGCTAACTAGACCACTTGCTCATTAAACCAGTGTGACTGATTTTAGGGGTGTAGGGGGTGCCTACAGGGGGGGGGGTTGTGAGTAGTCAGGGGAGAATTCACACATACTCAACCATCACATTATGATAAGAGTTGGGGAGAAGGAGCCTACATGTAGCCCATGCTGTTGCCTCTCTGATGGGGTCCTTTTACAAAATTTAAGAGGAAGCATTGCTTTCTCAGTGACTGGCTGCAGCTCATTTTCTTCCTTTTCTCCAGTCTCTCTCTCTGGGCTCCCCATTATCCTCGTAGTTATTCTCTCTGGTTGATGCAGGACAGCAGCACAAATGGGGAACTGGCTCTGTGACATATTATGTCATTGGCAGCCTCAGTCATCTAACATGGTCTGTAGGCTTAAAAGCAGACATAAAGCCCCTGCTGAGCAGTAGAGAGGCAATCACACACATGGGAGGGGCAGAAGGTGTGTCCTACAAGCCTGACAGGGGAAACTAACAGGTTGCTGAGTTTTTAATTATTCCCACCTGACTGTCATCTTCCCATGCAACCTGCCCTACCCCATACCATGTATTTAAATGTTTTCACTCCAGCTCACTTGGGTACACAGTGAGAGGGATAACACAAGCAGGATGACCCGCTGCCAGAGCTCCTGGTCTTGCCTGGGACTGTTTTAAAATAAAGCTATTACACGGCAGCAGTGTACTGTGTGCTGTTTGTCTTGAGCAAATATTGGTGCCTTACACTATACATTCTCATTAACGTGGCTTCAAGTTGTATTGCTTTTAAGTACAGTAAACATTTTGCAAGAAATAATAACTCAAGGGGCCTGGTCTACAAAGAGCACTGAAAAGGCCCACTATTGTGCAAGTGCAGTTAAAGAAACTGCATGTGGAATGTTGTTTGTGTTTGCAGATAATCTACTAAGAGTAATTATGTGTGACAGCTTTAAATAACCAGATTTAACTATGGGCTGTTCCTTTAAAAACTGTGTGTTGTGAAGTGATTTGATGTGCAATTAGCCACCAGCCCAGTGACTACACATAAGTGTAAAATGAAAATTGATCCACAAAAAGAACAGTTGAACAAATAGATAGAAGATGGCATTATTTAATTACACTTTCGAAATTTTTTGTGACTTCAGTGACACCTTCTCGCTACAATGACTGCAGCAATTACAACAGCCTCCTGTATGTTAGCACTAAGGTTAGTGCCTACCTCCCACATGTATTAACATATGTGTGCAATTGCTTTAACTTCATTGCATTTGCTTTGAGCCTTGTTACATCACATTAGTTATGTCACAGTTTTCTGTTAGCATTCTTACCCATCACTATTTTGCACTTACCCATGGGAATACCTTCAATTACAAATTATTATTCACCGGGACCGAAAAAAGTCTTCACACTTCTTCCACATTTAACATGTGCAAGTCTCAGTGTCCCAGATCAGTATACATGCCTGAGTTATTTATTACTTGAGGTGACGCTTTTGCAAGTATTTAAAATACTTGTAAGCCTTAAGAAAAGCAGACCCTCTCTGTATAAAACAAAGTAATTTATGATTATTGCATATGTAAGTAAAGTCCTATTGTCTACCTCATTTTATTTCATCAAAGGATGGATAGAAACTTTTTCTGTGAAGATTTTTCTGTGAAATGTGTTGTATATCTAAAGGGAAGAGATATTTCTTCCACTCTGGGTTTCAGTGCTTGCTGGCTGGTGATATCAGAATTTCTCCTCATGATTTGCCCTCTATTGTCACTTGCCAGCAGCACTACATAACTAAGGGTGTAATGCATGCAAATACATGGGACATGGCTAGGAAGTCTGTAAGACTGGTGCCCGACTGCTGGGGAAAAGATGGCAATGGAGTTCAGGAGTGCATTGTCATATCAACTCAATGGTGGAATAATGCTAGCACTTTGCTGGACTTAGGGTATGGGATGAAAGGAAATATAAATTTGTAAAACACATTTTTTGGGCTGTGGTATGCTCTAACTTTAAAACAAAGGAGCTAGAAAAATTTTAGTTTATTGGATGTCCTCAAAAAACAGGACTTTAAACAATGAAACGCAAAAAGCTAAATAATGCATGCTTGCCTTCTTGCTTAAGTGACAATGATTTTCTTGTTGCAGAAAGCGTACCTATGATGTTAGGCCTACCGATTTTCTTTTATGCATAGTGTGCCTAATTATTCATTTAGTGCTCATAAGAGGTCTGAGAGAGCATCTAAGAGGTGGCCTGTAAGGAATACTAATTACTGGCATGGAATACTAATTGCTGGCGTGGAATACCCCTCAAGCACCCCCTGTGAACCTTACCTGCCCTATCACCATGTGTCCAGTTATTAACAAACCACAGACAGGCATTTTCTCCCTGTGTTTTGCATTGGTCAGCCTTTAAAATGGCAACTGAGCTACTGTCCCTCTCTTATGCTCTGACATACTCTTGTTGAAGTCATATTTCATTATTAGCTTTGGTACAGCATGTGTGGAGGCTGTTCTGAGTGGGGCTATAGGTACAGTACATGGAAGGGGTGTAATACAGGTTAGGTCTGTAGTTTTATTAAACACTGTAAATGCAATACCAGTAGCCTGGCAGAGCTATCAATGAACTTGAGTAAAGCACATCCTGTAAGAAAAAACACAACTACACACTGACTGCATGCTGAATAATTGACTACCTGTAATTTTCAATTGACTGCAGGTGTTTCTTGCATCTGCAGAGCACGGGCTCTCTATAGGCTGTCTTTGTGGTGCCCAGGTGAGATGGATGCTGTCCATTGTACTGCAGTGATAGAGGCCTTTTAATTAGTCTAGAGAATGATTAATTGATGGTTTAATTGAACAGCGCAATCACAAACTACAATTTCCATAAATAAATTTAATTTGTGTTTTTTTTTTTTCATTTTTCATAGTGCAAACAAATTCCCATTAAACATGATGTTCTGGCTGCCAAGTAATTTACATTCATATTAATTTACCTTTGAAACAGAGCAGTCTGTACTGTACATTTCCAGCATGTGGCCTGCTTTGAGACAGAGTATTGTACCAAACATAACCATGTCAGTTTGAGTTGGGCAGAGTATTCTAGCCATACCCATTTTGACCTGGATAGAATATTGTACTGAATATAACCAGGTCATTTTGAACTGGATTGAGTACTGTACTGACTATCACCAGATCAAGTTGAGCTGGATAGAGTATTGTACGGAATATAATCAAGTAGGTTTGACTTGGACAGAGTGTTGCAGTAAATATAATCAGGTTGGTTTGACCTTCACAGAGAGCAGTACCATATATGCAGGGTCAGTCTGAGTTGGACAGAGTCCTCTATCCTGTTGTGCAGTGCAGGTCAGCATGATCGCCTGTGGAATAAACAAGTCTACTTTTGCTTTTATTGTGTGAGATTGTTCAACACCTCCATAACGCTTCCCTGCTCCACCAGGTCTGGCAGAGAAAATTAAATTTGAAAATCCTCAAACAATCCAATTTCCAGGCATAGTGGTCTGTCCATTTGATGTTGAGTTTTGCAGGGTCATGGAAAAAAAGGAAATAAAAATGACATGTTGCAGCTGTCCCACCAACGAGGTGAGGCTGTTTCTTGTTAGTGGATAAAGACCATAATCTCATGCTTTGAGACACAGTCAAGGACAAAGATGATCCAGTCAGTCGAGGAAGACTATGTCCCTCAGCAATATCTCTGCTTAATCTCACAGACAGGAAGTTCCTCCCTTTAGCTGCAGATAGGAAGTCCCTTTTCTGACCCATGGTTCAAACATTAACTTAATTCTCATGCTGTGACTGTGCTCATAGTTAAATGTGATCACAGACCTGCACACCACACATACATGCATAGATTGCTGACACCAGATGTCACAGGTTATTACAATGGTCCCCAGTGATACCGAAGATGGCACTGTAACACTCTTGCCCAGCAGAGCTGGAAACCCTCTTTGGTATCCTTTGGCGTCACTGTGTCGATGAGCACAGGTTTTCGCCTCCCACTTAATTACAAATACAATTTGAAGTTGAGAAAACCGCCAGAATACAAATAAGAGGGAATGATCAGGTGGTGAAAAAATAAGTCCACTGGAGCCTGGGTTTGGCCTCCTGGATCTGATTAACAAAGGAGTTCTGCGACTATGAAAAACATATTAATTTGTTTATAATGATATTGTCACAAGGATGCATCATATTGTCCCCAAACTGTCGAAATCCCCAAGAAAAAGTGGATTGCTCACATATATGATGAGTTAGATGATCATTTCCCAAATTTCTTCTACAACCCTCTGATTGATACAATTTGTATATAGTGGAATTCTACAGTATAGAGAGGATTCTGTTTGTTTATCTTCAGATAGGTAAAACTAGCATATATGTCATTGTGCATTCAGTCCGTGAGGCCGACCTAAAAATGAATACGAAAGTTGAAACAGGTTACTGTGAGGCAACGTTACTGCCTGGATACGTCTGAGTTTTATGCTGATTTACTGCGTTTGCAGAAAGCACTGTCATCTCCCCAAACAAGACTGTCAGTCCCACTGACAGGAGCATGCGGACTTTACAGAGAGGTGCTGATGTTGTGTTTATTTAGGATCACAGATGGTTCATAGTGTTGCTTTTCCCTCTCGTTTCAAGACAGACCCAAGACAGGCCATGATTTTGTCGCCTCTTCACAATAACAATCCCAGGCAGAATGTAGTGTTGCTTTCCCTCTTTACTAAAGACAATCCCAGGTGGATTTTGGTGTTGTTTTTCTTTCTTTACGGCAAGGGCTACAGGCCGGCTATAGTGTTGTTTTCCCTGCTCTGTAGTTTTCACTGTCTTTACAATAAAGATAGACAGTTGATGTTATTTTTTTGCCATTTGTGTGAGTCAGAATCTGCATTTTTGTCATTGTAATAATAGTGGGTGATCCCAGCTCATCTAGACCTGTTACATCAGAGTACCATTGTTCCCATTTACAAAGCAAAATAATTGCAGGTCCTCTGTCACACCTGAATGGAACAGCAGTATCTTGAATGCATGGACAGAATCAATGATGCCCACCTGCCACTCATTTTCAAGGTCAGACCTTAAGCAATTACATCTTTGTTTTGTGTGCTGCGAGTGTTTTTGTGTGCTCTGATAACGGAAGAGCAACGGAAACCTCTGAAACAATACAGACACATTCAAAGGCTTCTTGTCTTCCTGCGGTGTAAAAGAGGGTTGGAAGATGACTTGTAAAGGAATTCACAAAAAAAGTAATGACAATGATGTCATTATCAGTCTTACATTTGTCATAAAAACGCAACGATTATGTTAATAAAGAACCCATGCCCACTGTGAAATGTGATGGGAGATTTACTGTGTTTTAAAGTTGTTCTGTATCTGCATGTCCTGGACTCCTCCTTTAGGCAAACAGAGTTATAATTACAGAGTTATAATTACAGGTACCAGTACCATTTCAGCCAAAAAATTTGGTTCACTTTGCCAAGAAACTCAAACGCAAATGGACATCCCAGCATGAAAATGAATATCCATCCAAACCTACAAACAAATGGTTAACTGAACATAAAAATGTTCTCAGCTGATTATCTCAATTCCCAGTCCTCAGTCCAATCAAACATTTATGGATCAACTACAAGAAAGCAGTTCACAAATGAAAAATCAAGACTTGAAGCACCTAGACAAATTCTGCCAGAGGGAATATTCAGAAATCCCATGTAGAGGTGCTTAAAACTCATGAAAAACTACAGTAAGCAGCATGGAGATGGATAGTCTGAATTTTTGTGCATGTTGGTATTTTTGCTCATGTTTGCTATGTCTATCCATTTGACTTCCTGTGGGGCTGTAGCAATGCAGAGCAGGATTGAGCAACATCGCTGTGATGCTGTGAAGGTATTCTCTTTCCTCATATAAGATACAAGTTATTGAAAAAATGTTTCAATTTTATGGCACCACACCAGCTTTTTTTCAGTGCAACAGCTCTTTCTTGAGTGCTCTCGTGGCATGTGAATTCAGCGAAGGGGCAGAAGAGATAGAGTAGAATTATAGTCACTGTGGATCTGGTTATAGATAATGCGCTGGAAGCAGAGGCCTGATGGTCATAAGGTTTATTTTGTGTCTCTGCCAGGCAGGTAGAATGTATCAGCAGCCTATAAGCTCTGTCTGAGATCCAGAGAGAGAAAGTGAAAGACAGAATGAGAGAGAGAGAGAGAGCAATAGAGATATATAGAGAGATAGAAAGATATATAGAGAGACACTTTTGACTTTTAAAAGCCCTCTATTGCAACAATCTGTCCCAACAAATAGCTTTGAAAATGGTACTAATTGCCTTTTTATTTTCATGTAAGGGGTCTGATATAGAAAGAATCATAACCAGAGAAACCAGAACCTCCATGAACCCACCAGAAGAAAAGAAAAGAAAAAACAAAACAAAAAGGCACAACACTGTTAAAGACAAGACCAATGTCAGCCCTGACATGTCAGCTCCATTTCACCCATTTTATTTATTTTACGTTGCAGAACTCGGCCAGATTGTCATTTGCCTCATAAAAACAAACTCCAGTTTCACGAGACATAATTACAGATTTCAAAACAGCTAAACAATCATGGATCTTACGATTTTCACCCAGAAACAACCTCCATCTAATGTCAGGCCCCTTTATTTGCTCCCCAACCACAGATTTGACAAAGAACCTATGCAAAAGCCTGTCACCATTCCTTTCAAAATGAATATCCCTCAGCCCCCTCCATTTGAATAAACTATTTGCGTCTGTTACCCCATCAGTTCCTTGCGCTTTAATAATTAGTCATGGGAAAATCCGTCAATTGTCAGAGTGACACTCCGTCAAGTGTCATTCTTGTCCTCATTGATCCTCACAGATGCTGCCCTTACAAACAGCCCCAAACACACAGAAAGGCCACAGGCACCATCCCACTTCCTCAGCACAACAGTGTCACATAGGCCATTGATTTAACAGGTGAAGTCCCCTTGGACTCCAGGAGCAATAACACCTCTCAGATGGTTCCTTAAGGAGCAGAGCTGAGGTTCCAAGGCTAAATATTATAGGAGGTCAGAGAGGGGACACCCCTGCCTGATCCACCTAGTGACTGGGAAAGGAGCACTGACAGCACTGTTGATTTTAATCATGCTCTGTACTCGGGAGTACAAAAGTCTCACAAAAGACCTGAAGGTTTGGCCAAAACCAAACACCTCCAAAGCCCTGAATGAAAACCAATGATCCACTTGTTCACAGTCCTTTCCTTGATTGAGCAATACCAGCCCAATGTTGATGTTTTTAACTTATACACAACAGACTGTCGTCAGACACACTTTCCTGAAACAAAGACACTATTAGGGTCTCTTGGCCACTGTGGGAGCCACCGCCTTCTTGGTTAGGAGCCCCAGGAGTTCTCTGGGGCTCTGAGCTGACAGGTGGGGTTCACCCCACTCACTGTTCCAGCCTCCATTAGACTCATGGTGGGGAGCTGTGTCTTTAAGAAACTTTGGTCCCCACTCCCCCACACTGACACTCCCTGTCTATTTCAAACCATTCTGCATCCTGAACAGCGCCCAAACCACACTGCCGTCATCTTTGTCAGGTGTAGGTGGTGGATCATCTTTCCCAGTATCAGTGGATCTTTTCCTGATTGTCAATACCTCAGTGTCTGCACTATTAGGGTCATTAACTGGTGTCTCATCTGGCTCTCCTGCAACCACAGGTATCTATGACCCAGTTCCCTGCACACAAAACGCCTCATAGTTTCCAAGCTAACATAAATTGTGTAATCCTTTCCCTCCTCAGTGACTTTTGCAGACACGTCAAGTATATCATCTGGGTTATACAGGATCATGTATGCTTGTCTGTGGAAGGACATTACATGTTTAATTTTAGACCAAAGCAATATCATCTTCATCATCCCAGCCAGTCTATTGAAGTGAATTAAAACCCTCTGTAAAACCCTGTTTTGGACATCAGTATCTTTTTAGATGGGGTCAGCAATGGCACACTGGCACAAAAGACTCCTTCACCCAAAACCCACTTCTAAGCGGTTTTTTAACCAAATGTATTTCCCTGAAACAAACAACAACAATAGCCTTATTCATTTGTGAGGCAGACTTTATGCTGTCTGCCCAAACCTTCTTCTCAAAAGCAATCTAACAACCTTCAACAGAGATGAACACATCAGGTCCAACATTTTAGTCTGGGCCGGGCTGTCAACATTCTAAATTCTCCATTTGACCCCGTCTGAGGTCTAGCTGACGAAGCGTCAACATCGCTTTTAGAAAAAGAGCCAGTAAGCACTGGAACAAAATGGGAGAGCACAACTGTCACAGAAACAACCCAGAAAAGTTCAGTCCCTTCTCACAGCACTGTTTCCCCACTCCCCCTGCAACAACCCACAATCCTCTTCTTGAGAGAGAGTGAGACAGTAAGAAAGAGAGACTTTTTGTGCTACTTACTTAATATTGGTAAAGGAAATTTTGGAAAAACGTGAATGAAAAAAGGAAAGTAAATATCAAGCATTTTTTCTTGAAGACAGCAAAAGCCGTTTATGAAGACAGCACAAAGCTGCTTCCTTGTCAGCTTAAAAGAGTGCATATATCAGGGCCTATTTATATTTAAAGTTTTTAAATGTCTAAAAAAAAACTATATTCTAGTTTTAGTCTGGAAACTCATTATCCTTAGAACTAAAACAAAGCAATTTATTCATTGTCCATCTTGGTAAGCCTTAATTGACTTATAAATATTGTATATTTGACAAAACCTTGTGTCTCCATCAAAAGAGAGGAAAATATTCTCTTGTGTATGACACACAGAGCACCTGCTTTGTATGTTGAGATTTCACCTGACAGCAACACTTTTTCAGCCAACGATTCTGTTAAGGATCATCCAATGGAGGTCACTAACATTTAAAGAAAATGGAAAATGGAGGCAAGACCTCTGCTTCACTTGCTCACCAAAGCCCTACAGTGTGTGGAGTAAGTTAGAAAACCTCAATCAACAAAGATTTGATTACAGATTACATACTGTAATAAGTGCATCTGTTTTTCTCCAACGTTTTGAAACACATGGGCATCATCTCTATTGAGATTAATTAAATTTGTTGTGGATTTATCATAATGGCTAAAAATGGATACCTTTGCTATGGCACTTTTGCTGCCTTCCCTCAATGAGCTGAGACATAATTTCTGTACTCTCAGGGTAAAGTACATTCCTGTAGCCTTCTATCAAAAGTCATTATTTGAACATAATTTACATGGTTCACCTTTGGGTTTCTAGTGCAACACAGGTGCCTGGCCAGGGGGCTGTACTCAACGGCATGTTCCGTAGGTTCTCTGGGCAGCAGGGACTAAGAAGGAGGTGAATGAGGCTACAGGCTGAAAGAAGAGCCACCAGGGATAGAGAATATACAGGTAGAGGGACTGAGGCCACAGACATGGCAGAATAGATGCCAGCAGTAACTCCATGCTAGCTGGTGGCATGGAGGTCAACAATCTAGAAGTCACCTGAGATTACAACATCAGAAGCCAGTACAGTTAGACAGGAGGGAGCTATGGGATAGTCTCACTGAGGGAGCTGTTAGATAGTGTCAGCTGAAGGTGCCCAGACAGAGCTATGTGAGCATCTCAGGGGGAGGAACCCTGAAGGAAAGAACACCACTGAAGGAGATCAGAGCTTTTGGGAGAGACGACAAGGGGAAGGCTCCACAGAGGCATGCACTCACAAAGCTGGAGAACAGCAGGAGCAGGCAGAATGTGAACTGGTGCAGTGCAGATTCAGCACGCAGTTTGGTCAAAGAGACAAGCTGACACAACTTCCCAAAGACGGCTGGCTGTGTTCACACTGACAGAGCTGCACTTTCAAACACTTTCAAACGTGAAAAATATACAGTCGCATGATCGACCCACTATTCACAAGCCTTGCAGTCATTAAAAATCTTATAATACTCCTTGGAAAGGAGAGGAATTGTGCAGCACTGGAGAGACAACATGTCACCACTTCACACGGGTTAAGGGACCACAAGAAACACAGAGCCAAGTTATTTAATTTAATTTAAAAATATGTAAATATATCATATCAAAAGCAAGTTGAATTGAACTAAATATATGAATAATTTTGGAACAGTAATCATATCCACTAAACGAGATTCAAATAGATATAAAAATTCATCACCAACCAAATTATAAGATGAATTTCAAAATTAGGGCTTTAAATTGTGAAAACTAATTGTGAGATTAGGGTTGAACCACCCACTGAACTGAACAGATTTCAAGGAGTAGTAAGAAATTACACTGCATATTGTTACAATTCTACTGAACTGTGATAACAGCCTAGATGTGATCGTGGGTGTGACCTCCTGGTAAGAAACCTCTCTCTGAGTGTGTTATTCCCTTCTTTGAGTGTGATCTCTGGATGAGCATGTGACCTCATTACTTTGACCAGAGGACCCCAATATTTATTTTTATTGTGGAGGGGTTGTTGGTAACTATTACATATAGTGGAGGAATAGTTAGATAAGAGTTTTCTAAGCCAATAGGAATTTGTGCAAGGTTCCGAGTGAAAGCTTGGTCAATTCAACAACACTATCGAGCTATTTTATCAAGCTTATTAATTGGTCCATCCTGGTTGGCTACTTGCTACAGTATCCAGGTACTGAACCAGACAGAAACTAACAGCTTGCAAGACACATTAATAAATGGAAAACAGTTATCAGATATAGTATGTTCTACGACTAAGCAGTCCTGCTAAAGTTAGTGTCCCACACTCACTCTTGAGCTGAAGCCATGTTTCCATTGACCAGCTGTAGCTGTAGGTCCATAATACCTGAGGCAAGCTGGAGGCATTTACACAGAAAATTGATCCTGGCTGGCATTATGTTAGTCATGATAGTAAGCTGGCCCTCAGCCTAGGCGGCCATGAGAGAAGGTTGAGCCAAGCTGATGTATTTATCTCGTAAAATCCCATCGCCAGAAATATTTAACAGCGATTGCTCCTACCCCCCCCCTAGGTTGCATGGTTTTGATCATTTATCATCAGCGTTTCACACTAGAAGATGAACATTTTCCTCTAGCTGTGTACACTGAACTTGCATATAATCAGAACAATTTGCTGTAAACCATGTTGGTCACAGCCTCTGCACAGTGCCTGTTCTTTTCGTAATCTTAAAAAGGCTCTGAGGTTCACAGCGTGCATTGATCTGATAGAGTCAGTAAACAGATTGCCATTGTTCTCATAGAGGCAGGAGGCAGTTAGTTGTGGCATTTTATTCCTCCAGTCACAGTTAGGTTAGCAGTTGGCATTGATCTGACAGAGAGCAGTAAACAATTAAAATGGCATTGTTCTTATAGAGACAGGAAACAGTTAGCAGCGCCATTTCTCTAACAGAGACACTTAAGGTAGCATCGGGTATTGATCTGAGGGAGACATAAACATTTAGTGGTGGCATTGTTCTTGTGAGACAGTAAACATTGAGCAGCAGGCATGGCATAGCTGAAAGCCCAGCTGCCTGAGTCTTGAAGCAAGGGGCGATTATTTTTTTCCCCCCCACCCCCTTATTTTCCACAAGCACTCTGAAAATAATGAGCCAATTATTGATTCCGAGAACCATTAATATGTGCTTTGTACACAAAAATGGGAAAACACAAGATTAAATAGATTGAATTTATAAACAAACAAAAAAAAAGGTCCCCTCCCACCATCAATAGCATGGCCCAGGTAGGCGCAACAAGGTGACAAGAGGCAGAGCCACAAGAGGCATGAAGCCCAGTGTTAGTGTGGTAAACTAAAAAGTGTGACTAAAGTGGATAGGTTACCCTTTGCAAAATATTTACGTATGTCTATAGATGGAACAGCATCAGCAAAACCAACAGGGATCAGAAGAAAGAATGTTTTTTTCCTGCACCATTACTCCCGCACTACCTCCCTTCAGTCTAAACTGCCTCATCAAATGGTACAGCAGCGTTTATCTGAATAGATGCATTTTCCGTCTGTGTTAAGGTAATATCTGCAGACTTCAGTTACTTTCTCATTTGTCTGCTTCAGCCTACACAGCAGCTATAATCTGTGCTCCATCGTTTAATAGATTGTCTTGGATGGCCTCGTGTTTGTGGCCCTGTCATTCCACACCGTCTTCATGTGTGCGTGAGTGCCACGACGCTCTGCTCAGTGTGTTTACAGAAAGTGGACAGAATTTAAATGCAATGGGCCACTTATCTCCATGGGGTTGCAGTGAAGGCGACCGTCTACCGCAAACAACAATGCTATATGCATAAAAGGTAAACATGAAGCAAATACAGATATCATTGTTTAGCGATGCATAAAAGGATACTTTGTTTCAGGAGTTTTTCGGGTTGCTTAGGCATTTGCTGTCAAAGACAATAACATCAACGCCATTGCCAATTTGAATGTCACTGAATTGATGCATAACAAGACATCAG